>NW_026288751.1:1072500-1080000 GCF_023373465.1 Oncorhynchus keta | reverse complement strand
TGACTATTGGATGTTCTTATAGGCACTATAGTATTGCCAGTATAACAGTATAGCTTCCGTCCCTCTCCTCGCCCCTACCTGGGCTCGAACCAGGAACACATTGACAACAGCCATCCTCGAAGCAGCGTTACCCATCGCTCCACAAAAGTCGCGGCCCTTGCAGAGCAAGGGGAATAACTACTCCATGTCTCAGAGCGAGTGACGTTTGAAACACTATTAGCGCACACCCAGCTAAGTAGCTAGCCATTTCACATCGGTTACACCAGCCATTAGGCTTGAAGCCATAAACAGCGCTGTGCTTGCGAAGAGCTGCTGGCAAAACGCACAAAAGTGCTGTTTGAATGAATGCTTACGAGCCTGCTGCTCCCTAACATCGCTCAGTCAGACTGCTCTATCAAATCATAGACTTAATTATAACATAATAACACACAGAAATACGAGCCTTTGGTCATTAATATGGTCCAATCCGGAAACTATCATTTCGAAAACAAAACGTTTATTATTTCAGTGAAATAAGGAACCGTTCCTTATTTTATCTAATGGGTGGCATCCCTAAGTCTAAATATTCTTGTTACATTGCACAACCATCAATGTTATGTCATAATTACGTAAAATTCTGGCAAATTAGTTCCCAATGAGCCAGGCGGTCCCAAACTGTTGCATATACCCTGACTCTGCATGCAGTGAATGCAAGAGAAGTGACACAATTTCACTTGGTTAATATTGCCTGCTTAACCTGGATTTCTTTTAGCTAAATATGCAGGTTTAAAAATATATACTTCTGGGCATTGATTTTAAGAAAGGCATTGGTGTTTATGGTTAGGTACAGTCGTCCAACAATTGTGCTTTTTTCGCAAATGAGCTTTTGTTAAATCATCCCCCAGCGTTGCATCGATTATATGCAACGCAGGACACGCTAGATAAACAAGTAATATCATCAACCATGCGTAGTTATAACTAGTGATTATGATTGATTGATTGTTTTTTAATGCTAGCTCGCAACTTAACTTGGCTTCTACTGCATTCGCGTAACAGGCAGGCTCCTCGTGGAGTGCATTGAGAGGCAGGTGGTTAGAGCGTTGGACTAGTTAACTCTAAGGTTGCAAGATTGGTTCCCCCGAGCTGACATGGTGAAAATCTGTCGTTCTGCCCCTGAACAAGGCAGTTAACCTACCATTCCTAGGCCGTCATTGAAAATAAGAACGTGTTCTTAACTGACTTGCCTAGTTAAATAAAAATATTTAAAAAAATAAAAAATAAATCTGCAAAATCGGCTCCCAAAAATACAGTTTTCCGATTGCAATGAAAACTTGAAATCTTCCCTAATTAATCAGCCTTTCCGCTTAATCGGTCGACCTTTAATTGATACCATCCAAAGCGTAATTATGTCACGCCCTAATCAGTTTCACCTGCCCTTGTGCTTGTCTCCACCCCCTCCAGGTGTCGCCCATCTTCCCCTTTTCCCCTGGGTACTTATACCTGTGTTCTCTGTTTGTCTGTTGCCAGTTCGTCTGGTTTGTCAAGTCAACCATTGTTTTTTTTCTCAGCTCCTGTTTTTCTCCTGTCTCTCTTTTCTCGTCCTCTTGGTTTTGACCATTGCCTGTCCTTACTCTGAGCCCGCATGCCTGCCGTCCAGTGCCTTTGCCCCTACTCTGGATTACCGGCCCCTGCCTGCCTTGACCTGTTGTTTGCCTGCCCTTGTTGTTGTAATAAACATTGCTACTTCAACACAGTCTGCATTTGGGTCTTACCTGAAACATGACAAATGAATAACTTCACCATGCGCAAAGGGATATTTAGTGTCTGTTTTTTAAAGTTGTAGCCATCTATAAATATGTGCCCTTCTTTGCAAGGCATTTGTGGTTGAATTTGTGGTTGAAATTCACTACTCGACTGAGGGACTTTACAGATAATTGTATGTTTGGGGTAAAGAGATGAGGTAGTCATTCAAAAATCATGTTAACCACTAGTCCATGCAAATTATTGTGATTATGCACATTTGACTCCTGAACCTTTTCAGGCTTGCCACGATAAAGAGGTTGAATACTTATTGACTGAAGACATTTCAGCTTTTCATATTTTATTAATTTATAAGCATGTATAAAAACTAAATTCCACTTTGACATTGTGGGGTATTGTGTGTAGATCAGTGGCACAAAATGTAAATTTAAATTCAGGCTGTAACAACAAAATGTGGAAAAAGTCAAGGAGTGTGAATACTTTGTGAAGGTGCTGTACTTTTCTCCTTCTCCCTCTGTCTCTCACCCCTCCTTCCATCTCCTCCGCTTTGTTCACTCTTGGCAGCCTCTCAGAACCTGGTGAATCCGCTGTTATGCCTCACTCAGTTATGTTGTTTGTCTTTAGGTGATTATTTCAGTATCATCATCTCAGAATGATTTTCATTTCAACTGACACAGCTGACTGCTGGGAATATGAAACCATGGCTGCCAGCTACTCTAAATGTCCATATGAGTTTATTAAAAGAACTAGATTCCCTGTTCAAACTCAGTCGTGCACCACTGCCAGAGTTTGAAAGAATATTGAAGGACAAAAGTATTTTATATATAACATAATACTTTTTATAAACTGGGTAGTTCGAGCCCTGAATGATGATTGGCTGAAAGCCGTGGTATATCAGACCGTATACTGTACCATGGGTATGACAAAACATTTATTTTTACTGTTCTAATTACCAGTAACCAGTTTATAATAGCAATAAGGCACCTCAGGGGTTTGTGGTATATGGCCAATATACCACGGCTAAGGGCTGTGTCCAGGCACTCTGCGTTGCATCTTGTCTAAGAACAGACCGTAGCAGTGGTATATTGGCCATACACCACATCCCCTCGGGCCTTATTGCTTAAATATAGAACAGAATACTTAATATAGCACATATCTCTATGTACAGTATATCTCTATGTACAGTATATCTCTATGTACAGTATATCTCTATGTACAGTATATCTCTATCTTACGTGTTATCACATTGGATGATAGGTCATCTTTCCATTTCTCTGAGACTGGAGACAAGCATTCGCAGACAGCAACACAACCTCACTATTTCTAATGGAAAACATACCCTATGTGTGTTTCTGTTTTCCCTCAAAATGAATGCACTTCTGAAATGTTTTTTTACAACTAACAGGAAGTGCATTGACTTTTCACTGAAAACAAGAAACAATCCGATCGCTGGCAAAGTTAACTTGGATCAGGGTGAGGGAAAGTCGATCAATCAGTGTTCCGTTGATGGGATTTCTTTATCGTCACCTCCCTCTCACCTCCTGGCGAAAAAGGTTTGTAGCCGACACAAACAAACCGTCCAGATGGAGGGAGACACAGAGAGGTGTTTTCTCCCTGTGGTAATGGATGTGGTAGAGTGTCAGGAGATGTGTTTAAATCCCTGACCCTACTCTGTTCCAGCTTTGAACGGCCTCAATAAACTGGTCCAGACAAGAATGAGGCCAAAGCCCAGGCATATGAATGACTGTTTGTTGAATGGTCAGACAGAAAGACATTCAGAAGAGACTCAGTCTGTCAAAGGACTTCTTAGTAATTGATACTGTTTTCTCTTCTACACATTGTCATTATACGATGTATCATGTCTGTGTGTCTGTGTGTCTGTGTGTCTGTGTGTCTGTGTGTCTGTGTGTCTGTCTGTCTGTCTGTCTGTCTGTCTGTCTGTCTGTCTGTCTGTCTGTGTGTGTGTGTGTGTGTGTGTGTGTGTGTGTGTGTGTGTGTGTGTGTGTGTGTGTGTGTGTGTGTGTGTGTGTGTGTGTGTGTGTGTCTGTCTGTCTGTCTGTCTGTCTGTCTGTCTGTCTGTGTGTGTGTGTGTGTGTGTGTGTGTGTGTGTGTGTGTGTGTGTGTGTGTGTGTGTGTGTGTGTGTGTGTGTGTGTGTGTGTGTGTGTGTGTGAGAGTGAGAGTGTGGGTGGGTGAGTGTGAGTGGGTGGGTGTGTGAGTGAGCATACATTGTTAGTCTTAATAAACAATATGCTTGTCTTTGTGTTTAGCCTATGTGTGCCATACAGTAATATGCATGTTCTCTCTGTGTCATGCCTGTGACTGTGCTGCTGGCTCCTGAGTGCTGGCCCCTCTCCCCACCTCTCCTCTCCCTGGTCTCTTTGCTGTGGGTCGAGGGTAATTAGGTTTGGTGGGGGGTTCAGGGCCGTGTTCTGTACTTATCAATGGCAGCAGGCCTGCAGTGGACAGCAGGGAGGGGAAGGATGGAGGGATGGGAGGGAAGGAGGGCAGGGAGGACAGAGGGCTGCTGGAGCCTGGCCCTGCTAAACCTGATGCTGACTGACAGTAATGAGGAGACCCAGGCCAGCCAGCCAGGAGGGAGGGCTATGTCCCCCTCCACACAACTCAACCCCCTCATCACGACTAACACAGCTCCTATCAGATCCCTCTTTTTATATGACAAATGCTCGCACGCACACATTGAAGGAGCAGCCCCACCCCACCGCAAACCTTTCCCAGACTCCGTTCACCTGCCTAGGAAAATATTAAACTCTGACCGAATGGTAGATTTGCGCTTTTAGTTAATCTACACTTAGATTTCAGATGATGGCAAATGTACATCTTATGACACCACTGACACATAGTTATAACCTTGCTGTTCTGCAGTGTGTTATTTTTGCCCTCACATTGCCACTGAATTACGGAGAGCAGGCCCCAGCGCCACAGTCTCGTACAGCATTGTGGGAGATGGAGTGGGGGGTAGATTAGTTTCAGTGTCGGGGACAGACAGGAGGAGCCAGATGGAATCTGGGAGCTGAGACAGCGTTCTGTTCTGCAGTGAGGAGAGTAGCCTCCCGGGACAGGGACAGGGCAGAGCTCACCCAGTCTGTCTCTGGTCAGAGAGCACCACATTCCTGGAGGCCTGAACCCGCTGTGGCCTCTCCCTGTCCTGGCACGGAGCCTCTGATCTGGGGCACGGGACGGTCAGGGGAGGGCATGAGGGGCCATGCACTCTCTGCTTCTGACACACAGCAATAAACAATCTCACAGACGCAACAAACAAGTAGATATTTGTCATCCCCTGTCTTGGGCTTGACTTTTGTTATGATCGTTTTTGAGAAGGGGGTGGGTGGGTATTTGTCACACCTGATGACTAGGCACAGCTGTGCCGCCAGTAATTATCAATTTTCTGCTACACTTGTCTCAAGAAGTGATTTAAGTCCTTCGTAGAGGGAAATCTCTACTGCTCCAATCCTACCCAGACACACAACACTGCTCCCCACAACCATTTAAAAGAAATACAGCATTAAAGTTGTGAAGTAAAGGCTAGGACTGTATTTCTAATCCAGAATGCATTAGAGAAGATTTGAATAATCTTAAAAAGGCCTAGCGGTATGGTCTGCCGAGCATGTTTCTTCTGCAGTGACCTTCATGTCTGACCTTGACTCTTATCTCTTTCCATTTGTATTCCAAGTGGTTTCCCCTCATGTAAATAACAAATACCACACCACAGGACTTCATCTAAACAATATTTTGGGTGTAGTGTTAGTCAGAGATAAATGTACAGGACCTAGGATGGATTTTCCTCTGGTTTCTGGCTGATCTAATGCTGAGTGCCTGCCAGACCTATTAGAGCTCCTTTGGAAGAGTGGACAATTATATCGGTTTGCCCATGGGTTCACTCTCCAAACTTCTGTAGGCTGTAGCTGTGGCTGTAGCTGTGGCTATGGCTGTAGCTATGGTTGTAGCTGAGGCTGTAGATATGACTGTAACTGAGGCTGTGGGCTATAGCTATGGCTGTAGCTCTGGTGTAGCTGAGGCTGTAGATATGGCTGTAGCTGTAGGCTTTAGCTATGGCTGTAGCTCTGGTGTAGCTGAGGCTGTAGATATGGCTGTAGCTGTGACTGTAGATATGGCTGTAGCTGTGACTGTAGATATGACTGTAGCTGTGGTTGTAGCTGTAGCTATGGCTGTAGATATGGCTGTAGCTGCAGGCTGTAGCTGTGGCTGTAGATATGGCTGTAGCTGTGACTGTAGATATGACTGTAGCTGTGGTTGTAGCTGTAGCTATGGCTGTAGATATGACTGTAGCTGTGGTTGTAGCTGTAGTTATGGCTGTAGATATGACTGTAGCTGTGGCTGTAGCCTTAGTTATGGCTGTAGCTGTGGCTGTAGATATGACCGTAGCTGGGGCTGTAGATATGACTGTAGCTGTGGATGTAGCTGTGGTTGTAGCTGTGGCTATGGCTGTAGATATGACTGTAGCTGTGGCTGTAGCTGTGGCTGTAGATATGACTGTAGCTGTGGATGTAGCTGTGGCTATGGCTGTAGCTGTGGCTGTGGTTGTAGCTGTAGTTATGGCTCTAGATATGACTGTAGCTGTGGCTGTGATATGACTGTAGCTGTGGTTGTAGCTGTAGCTATGGATGTAGATATGAATGTGGCTGTGGCTGTAGCTGTGGCTGTAGATATGACTGTAGTTGTGGCTGTAGACATGAGTGTAGATATGACTGTAGTTGTGGCTGTAGACATGACTGTAGATATGACTGTTTATGTGGCTGTAGACATGACTGTAGATGTGGCTGTAGCTGTAGATATGACTGTGTCTGTGTCTGTGGTTGTGGCTGTGGCTGTAGATATGACTATAGCTGTGGCTGTATCTGTGGCTGTGGTTGTAGCTGTAGCTATGGCTGTAGATATGACTGTAGCTGTGGCTGTGATATGACTGTAGCTGTGGTTGTAGCTGTAGCTATGGCTGTAGATATGAATGTGGTTGTGGCTGTAGCTGTGGCTGTAGATATGACTGTAGCTGTGGCTGTAGATATGACATTAGCTGCGGCTGTAGATATGACTGTAGCTGTGGCTGTAGATATGACTGAAGCTGTGGCTGTTGCTGTGGCTGTAGATATGACTGTAGCTGTGGTTGTAGCTGTAGCTATGGCTGTAGATATGAATGTGGTTGTGGCTGTAGCTGTGGCTGTAGATATGACTGTAGCTGTGGCTGTAGATATGACTGTAGCTGTGGCTGTAGATATGACTGTAGCTGTGGCTGTAGATATGACTGTAGCTGTGGCTGTAGATATGACTGTAGCTGTGGCTGTAGATATGACTGTAGCTGTGGCTGTAGATATGACTGTAGCTGTGGCTGCAGATATGACTGTAGCTGTGGCTGTAGATATGACTGTAGCTGTGGCTGTAGATATGACTGTAGCTGTGGCTGTATATATGACTGTAGCTGTGGCTGTAGATATGACTGTAGCTGTGGCTGTAGATATGACTGTAGCTGTGGCTGTAGATATGACTGTAGCTGTGGCTGCAGATATGACTGTAGCTGTGGCTGCAGATATGACTGTAGCTGTGGCTGTAGATATGACTGTAGCTGTGGCTGTAGATATGACTGTAGCTGTGGCTGTAGATATGACTGTAGCTGTGGCTGTAGATATGACTGTAGCTGTGGCTGTAGATATGACTGTAGCTGTGGCTGTAGATATGACTGTAGCTGTGGCTGTAGATATGACTGTAGCTGTACAGGCCACTAGGAC
>NW_026288751.1:1052500-1070000 GCF_023373465.1 Oncorhynchus keta | reverse complement strand
TGTCCTCTCTCTTCTGTCCTCTCTCTCCTGTTCTCTCTCTCCTGTCCTCTCTCTCCTCTCTCCTGTTCTCTCTCTCCTGTCCTCTCTCTCCTGTCCTCACTCTCCTGTCTTCTCTCTCCTCTCTCCTGTCCTCTCTCTTCTGTCCTCTCTCTCCTGTTCTCTCTCTCCTGTCCTCTCTCTTCTCTCCTCTCCTCTCTCCTGTCCTCTCTCTCCTGTTCTCTCTCTCCTGTCCTCTCTCTCCTGTCCTCTCTCTCCTCTCCTCTCTCTCCTCTCTCCTGTCCTCTCTCTCTTGTTCTCTCTCCTGTCCTCTCTCTCCTGTCCTCTCTCTCTTGTTGTCTCTCCTGTACTCTCTCTCCTGTCCTCTCTCTCCTCCCTCCTGTCCTCTCTCCTCCCTCTCCTGTCCTCTCTCTCCTCCCTCTCCTGTCCTCTCTCTCCTGTCCTCACTCTCCTGTCCTCTCTCTCCTGTCCTCTCTCTCCTGTTCTCTCTCTCCTGTCCTCTCTCTCCTGACCTCACTCTCCTGTCCTTTCTCTCCTCTCTATGGCCCTCTCTCTCCTGTCCTCTTTCTCATGTCCTCTCTCTCCTGTTCTCTCTCTCCTGTCCTCTCTCTCCTCTCCTCTCTCTCCTGCCCTCTCTCTCCTATTCTCTCTCCTGTCCTCTCTCTCCTGTCCTCTCTCTCCTGTCCTCTCTCTTGTTCTCTCTCTCCTGTCCTCTCTCTCCTGTCCTCTCTCTCCTGTCCTCTCTCTCCTGTTCTCTCCCTCCTGTCCTCTCTCTCCTGTCCTCTCTCTCCTTGCCTCTCTCTCCTCCCTCTACTTCTGCTTCTTCTCTAGTTTTCTTTCCTCTCCCCTTTATTGAAATTAATATCTCTTTCTCCTTCATGCATCTTGCTAGTGTTCAGGTTTCTGTGTGTGTGTGTGTGTGTGTGTGTGTTGTTTTGAGCCTGGCCGAGATATATGTGGGGCTGTAGCTGTACAGGCCACTAGGACTGCAGTGCTGTATTCCAGGATCCATGTTGTCATGGCTCTAAGAGCTCGTTCTTCCCTCTATACACCCTTAGAAAAAAGGGTTCCAAAAGGCTTCTATGGCTGTCCCTATAGGAGAACCCTTTTTGGTTCCAAGTACAGATGTGGGATCTTAATTCGATCACCCGTTTGTTGCTGTGAATTTCCCTGTACAGCAGGAAATGCTAACTTGGAGTGTATTTTAGGTGTTAAAAGGCTTATAAAGTTGGTAAATAGACTTTAAAATGTCAGACTTGATTTGCCCCAATGAAGAATGTATCCCCCTACAACAAATGTCCATTAATTATAATCCACATAATAATGCAAAATTGCTGTTGTTGCAGGATTCCTTTCCTGCTGTAACAAACTGGCACAAATTAAGATCCTACATCTGTAGGACCCTATTTTGGTTCAATGTTCAATTGTTATCTAAGAGTGTAGCAACTCATCCTCTGCCCTCTTCTGCTTCGAGCTTTTTGTTGCAAACTCCATTCAGACTTCATTGTTTTTTGTAACCAAAGTCTGTCCATTCAAATTCAATGGGCAAGATGTTGTCTCAATTTAATTGGTTAGTGTGTGTATGTGTGTGTATTGTTTAGAGCCTGGCTGAGATATATTTTTGTTCCGTCTAAATGTGACTCATAACGGACAGCTCTTCACTGATACCCCCCGGTCTCCTCTCTTCCTCTCATCCTCACCCACTCTTTCTCTGTCTTTTCCTTTCTACTGTATCACCCCACCCATTTGTTCAGCCACACTCCCTCTGTCTTCCTTGTTCTATCCCTCTCTTGCTTTCACTCTCCTCCTTTCTCACCCCCCTGTTCTCCTCCTTTTCCTCGGCTTGATAAATCTGATGCTAAATTTAGAGGCATTTCTTCTCTGCCAGAAAGACATTACCGGCTCTCAGAGAGGGAGTAATGTATTTTTAGATGAAGGTATGAACTTGCTGAACGTGCTGCCAGCCTTAAGTTTAAGCAAAGGTAAATGCAGACTTATCCTGCTCCATTTACACTGAACAATTAGGCCTAATCTCCTTCTGAGACGCGATACTGCCGCCTAGGTATACTGAACATTAAACCCTGTAATACCTTGTGCTTGGCAAGACATGGGTGATGACATGCAGTAATGCTGATACATCTCATAATGCCGTCTATCTTACTACTAACTTACTTGCCCCCAAATGAAACTTCTCTGAAAAGGGGCACATCCAAATTGACAGAGATTTCTGACTGTATTTGAGTTAGTGTGCCATCACTATGTAAAGTAGGGCTGTGCTACATAAGACTATGCAGACTCGTCTGGCCCAGTTTCTAATGAAATATCCCTCCAACTGGAATTACTCTCTAAATCGGCTTGGAGTGCTTTTACTCCTTCATCTCCATTAGTATATTTTGATAATACTGGGTAAAACTCCATACGCTGGGTAGAACTTCATATACTGGGTAAATCTCCATATGCTGGGTAGAACTTCATATGCTGGGTAGAACTTCATATGCTGGGTAAATCTCCATATACTGGGTAGAACTTCATATACTGGGTACATCTCCATATGCTGGGTAGAACTTCATATACTTGGTAAAACTCCATACACTGGGTAGAACTTCATATGCTGGGTAGAACTTCAGATACTGGGTAAATCTCCATATACTGGGTAGAACTTCATATACTTGGTAAAACTCCATATGCTGGGTAGAACTTCATATGCTGGGTAGAACTTTATATACTGGGTAAATCCCCTTATGCTGGGTAGAACTTTATATACTGGGTAAATCCATATGCTGGGTATAACTTAATGTGCTGGGTAGAACTTCATATACTGGGTAAATCTCCATATGCTGGGTATAACTTCATATGCTCGGTAGAACTTTATATACTGGGTAAATCTCCATATGCTGGGTAGAACTTCATATGCCGGGTAGAACTTCATATGCCGGGTAGAACTTTATATACTGGGTAAATCTCCATATGCTGGGTAGAACTTCATATACTGGGTAAATCTCCATATGCTGGGTAGAACTTCATATTCTGGGTAAATCTCCATATGCTGGGTAAATCTCCATATGCTGGGTAGAACTTCATATACTGGGTAAATCTCCATATGCTGGGTAAATCTCCATATGCTGGGTAGAATTTCATATGCTCGGGAGAACTTTATATACTGGGTAAATCTCCATATGCTGGGTAGAACTTCATATGCCGGGTAGAACTTTATATACTGGGTAAATCTCCATATGCTGGGTAGAACTTCATATACTGGGTAAATCTCTATATGCTGGGTAGAACTTCATATGCTGGGTAGAACTTTATATACTGGGTAAATCTCCATATGCTGGGTAGAACTTCATATACTGGGTAAATCTCCATATGCTGGGTAAATCTCCATATGTTGGGTAGAACTTCATATACTGGGTAAATCTCCATATGCTGGGTAGAACTTCATATGCTCGGGAGAACTTTATATACTGGGTAAATCTCCATATGCTGGGTAGAACTTCATATGCCGGGTAGAACTTTATATACTGGGTAAATCTCCATATGCCGGGTAGAACTTCATATACTGGGTAAATCTCTATATGCTGTGTAGAACTTCATATGCTGGGTAGAACTTTATATACTGGGTAAATCTCCATATGCTGGGTAGAACTTCATATACTGGGTAAATCTCCATATGCTGGGTAGAACTTTATATACTGGGTAAATCTCTATATGCTGGGTATAACTTAATATGCTGGGTAGAACTTCATATACTGCGTAGATCTCCATACGCTGGGTAGTGGGTAGAACTTCATACGCTGGGTAGAACTTCATGCGCTGGGTAGAACTTAATACATTGGGTACATCTCCATACGGTGGGTAGAACTCCATATGCTGGGTAGAACTCCATATGCTGGGTAGATTCCATATGCTGGGTAGAACTCCATATGCTGGGTAGATCTCCATATGCTGGGTAGAACTTCATACGCTGGGTAGATCTCCACATGGTGGGTAGATCTCCATACGGTGGGTAGATCTCAATATGCTGGGTAGATCTCCACATGGTGGGTAGATCTCAATATGCTGGGTAGGTCTCCACATGGTGGGTAGATCTCAATATGCTGGGTAGAACTCCACATGGTGGGTAGATCTCAATATGCTGGGTAAACCCCACACGGTGGGTAGATCTCAATACGGTGGGTAGATCTCCATACGGTGGGTAGATCTCAATACGGTGGGTAGATCTCCATACGGTGGGTAGATCTCAATATGCTGGGTAGATCTCAATATGCTGGGTAGATCTCCACACGGTGGGTAGATCTCCACATGGTGGGTAGATCTCCACATGGTGGGTAGATCTCCACACTGTGGGTAGATCTCCACATGGTGGGTAGATCTCCACATGGTGGGTAGATCTCCATATGCTGGGTAGAACTCCACACTGTGGGTAGATCTCCATATGCTGGGTAGAACTCCACACTGTGGGTAGATCTCCATATGCTGGGTAGATCTCCACACGGTGGGTAGATCTCCATATGCTGGGTAGAACTCCACACTGTGGGTAGATCTCCACATGGTGGGTAGATCTCCATACGGTGGGTAGATCTCAATATGCTGGGTATAACCCCATGCTTTGATTGGGATATGTTTGGAAATCCCAGGACGCCCATATTGCATCAATAGCGGAAGCACCACGGTATACCAGTGTTTTAGAGGCAATTACTGTGAGATCGATGAAAAAAAGAGGGTTGCCGTGACAGAGGGATCCAGTGGAACAATAGTGGTTGTGTTAGCTGGGCTGAAGGAGGGTGTTTTGTGTGTGTGTGTGTGTGTGTGTGTGTGCATGTGTACGAGTGCGTGCTGACGTGTGTGTGCGTGTGTGTTTGTGCGTGTGTGTTAGGGCTGGGCGATATGGCCAAAGTATCATATCATGGCGATATGACAGTATTTTGTTTTTTAATAATAAAAGTTTTACATTAGTGTGTGGCAACACATACATTCTAAGTGATTTCAATGGTTCTTTCTCCATTCTGATTGTTTTATACTGTTCAATTCAACTAAAAGTTATTTTCAGCACTCATTTGAGATCATTTCCACACTTATAGACCTTATGTCATCGCTGCAACTCCTCAACGGACTTGGGAGAGGTGAAGGTCGAGAGTCATGCGTCCTCTGAAACATGACCTGCTGAGCTGCTTCTTAACACACTGCTCGCTTAATCCGGAAACCAGCCATACCAATGTGTCGGAGGAAACACCATCCAACTGACAATCGCCATCAGATTGCAGGCGCCCGTCCCACCACAAGGAGTTGCTAGAGCGCAATGAGTCAAGGAAATCCTCTGGCCAATCTGTAGTGGCGCCTTAGCAGTTCCTTAGACCGCTGCACCGCTCTGGAGGGCTTATAGGCCTTATTTTTAACCAAATGTTGAAATTGCGATTTTAATTGCGATTTACTGTTGGCATCATGGATATTTATTTTTACCTTTATTTAAGATATATAATGATTATTCTAATTCTATACTCTATGATTCTATGGGGAGGCAGGGTAGCCTAGTGTTTAGAGCGTTGGACTAGTAACCAGAAGGTTGCAAGTTCTAACCCCAGAGCTGACAAGGTACAAATCTGTCGTTCTGCCCCTGCAGTTAACCCACTGTTCCTCGGCCGTCATTGAAAATAAGAATTTGTTCTTAACTGACTTGCCAGGTAAAATAAAGAACACAATACTGGGCACTTTGTGTTTACAGTGTTGTTTGACATGACAACGAATGAAAATGCAATGGAGTTATTATGGCAGTCAGGGCCAGGAACAGAGCCCAGCCTTAGAGATAACTGGGAGAGCTGCACACGTAGTGGAGATCAACGTGATGCCCAGTGCAGCTGAACTAACAACAACAGGAATGGGTCTAAACACACATGTAGGAAACAGGCTCCCTGTATGGCTTCTTGTGAACAATTTGTAATGCACATATTTGTCCATATGTGTTTTTGTTCTCATTCCCTATTAATCCTTAAGGCTTCTGACACACATCACAGGGTATGCACACTGCTGAGCTATCTAGCAAGGTGCAAAACACACAGGAAACCACTGTTCACGAATGAATCAGCATCAAGTTAATGTAAAAAAATATGAATTATTTTCTGTACAGTTGATACAGTTGGAGGCTTAAACAGCCCCTTTATCTTTATACTAAAGCACTCCATGGTTCTAGTGAGGCTTCCCCTCTATACACTGTATATTATCCATGGGGTGATTCAGTGTACATTACTCACCCTCCTCTCTATAGCAGCTCTGGCAGCTGGGTAATGGCATGTGTACTGTAGAAGACTGGCCCCTCTCTCTCTTTCTCTCTCTCTCTCTCTCTCTCTCTCTCTCTCTCTCTCTCTCTCTCTCTCTCTCTCTCTCTCTCTCTCTCTCTCTCTCTCTCTCTCTCTCTCTCTCTCTCTCTCACTGTCGTCTCTCTATCGCTCTCACTCTGTCTAGTCTCAATTCAATTCAATTTATTGGCTTTATTGGCATGGGAAACATATGTTTACATTGCCAAAGCAAGTGAAGTAGATAATAAACAAAAGTGAAACAAACAATACAAATGAACAGTAAACATTACACTCACACATGTTCCAAAAGAATAAAGACATTTCAAATGTCATACTATGTTATTGGTTAATTTTTTCCAATGTGTCAAGTAATTATCTTTTTGTTTTCTCATGATTTAGTTGGGTCTAATTGTGTTGCTGTCCTTGGGCTGGACCAGCTTGCTTAGGGGACTCTTCTCCAGGTTCATTTCTCTGTAGGTGGTGGCTTTGTTATGGAAGGTTTGGGAATCGCTTCCTTTTAGGTGGTTGTAGAATTTAACAGCTATTTTCTAGATGTTGATAATTAGTGGGTATTGGCCTAATTCTGCTTTGCATGCATTATTTGGTGTTTTATGTTGTACACAGAGGATATTTTTGCAGAATTCTGCAAGTCCCATGTAGTGAATTCTTGGTTGTTGTGCGGACCCCATCCCTCACAACCATAAAGGGCAATGGGTTCTATAACTGATTCAAGTATATTTAGCCAGAAACTAATTGGTATGTCAAATTTTATGTTCCTTTTTATGGTATAGAAGGCCCTTCTTGCCTTGTCTCTCAGATTGTTCACAACTTTGTGGAAGTTACCTGTGGCGCTGATGTTTAGGCCGAGGTATGTATAGTTTTTTGTGTGCTCTAGGGCAACAGTGTCAAGATGGAATTTGTATTCGTGGTCCTGGCAACTGGACCTTTTTTGGAACACCATTATTTTTGTCTTACTGAGATTTACTGTCAGGGCCCAGGTCTGGCAGAATCTGTGCAGAAGATCTAGGTGCTGCTGCAGGCCCTCCTTGGTTGGGAACAGAAGCACTGGATCATCAGCGAACAGTAAACAGTTGACTTCAGATTCTAGTAGGGTGAGGCCGGGTGCTGCAGACCGTTCTAGTGCCCGCGCATGTCGTATGTTTTCCCCAAACACAACTTTCCATTCATTTTCATAGCAGACCCTCATGCAAGATTGAAAGTGTTTTTGAAATGAACAAAGCATGAGAAGAATTTGCCTTTGTTTTGGTTTGTTTGTTTGTCAATTAGGGTGTGCAGAGCATCCTGAGTGGCGCAGTGATCTAAGGCACTGCATCGCAGTGCTTGCTGTGCCACTAGAGTTTCTGGGTTCGAGTCCAGGCTCTGTCGTAGCCGGCCGTGACCAGGAGACCCATGGGGCGGCGCACAATTAGCCCAGCGCCGTCCAGGTTATGGGAGGGTTTGGCCGGCAGGGATATCCCTGTCCCATCGTGCACTAGCGACTCCTGTGGCAGGCTGTGCGCAGTGCACGCTGACACAGTCACCAGGTGTATGGTGTTTTCTCCGACACATTGGTGTGGCTAGCTTCCGACTTAAGTGGGCATTGTGGCGGTGCAGGGTGAATGTGGTCTGTTGTATGGTAGTTTGGTATAAAGCCAATTTGACATTTGCTCAGTACACTGTTTTCGCTGCAAGTCTGCTGTTAATGATAATGCAGAAGATTTTCCCAAGGTTGCATATCCCCCGGTAGTTATTGGCGTCAAATGTGTCTCCACTTTTGTGGATTGGGGTGATTAGTCCTTGTTTATAAATATTGGGGAAGATGCCAGAGCTGAGGATGATGTTAAAGAATTTAAGTATAGCCAATTGGAATGTGTGGTCTGTATATTTTATCATTTAATTTAGGGTGCCATCAACTCCAGAGGCCTTTGGGGGTTGGAGGGTTTGTATTTTGTTCTGTAGTTCATTCAATGTAATTGGAGAATCCAGTGGGTTCTGGTAGTCTTTAATAGTTGATTCTAAGATTTTGATCATGTATATGTTTTTGCTGTTTGTTCTTTGTTATACAGCCAAAAAGATTGGAGAAGTGGTTTATCCATGCATCTCCATTTTGGATTTTTATTTTTTTATTTTTTTATTTCACCTTTATTTAACCAGGTAGGCTAGTTGAGAACAAGTTTCACTCATTTGCAACTGCGACCTGGCCAAGATAAAGCATAGCAATGTGAACAGACAACACAGAGTTACACATGGAATAAACAATTAACAAGTCAATAACACAGTAGAAAAAAATGGGCAGTCTATATACAATGTGTGCAAAAGGCATGAGGAGGTAGGCGAATAATACAATTTTGCAGATTAACACTGGAGTGATAAATGATCAGATGGTCATGTACAGGTAGAGATATTGGTGTGCAAAAGAGCAGAAAAGTAAATAAATAAAAAACAGTATGGGAATGAGGTAGGTGAAAATGGGTGGGCTATTTACCAATAGACTATGTACAGCTGCAGCGATCGGTTAGCTGCTCGGATAGCTGATGTTTGAAGTTGGTGAGGGAGATAAAAGTCTCCAACTTCAGCGATTTTTGCAGTTCGTTCCAGTCACAGGCAGCAGAGTACTGGAACGAAAGGCGGCCAAATGAGGTGTTGGCTTTAGGGATGATCAGTGAGATACACCTGCTGGAGCGCGTGCTACGGATGGGTGTTGCCATCGTGACCAGTGAACTGAGATAAGGCGGAGCTTTACCTAGCATGGACTTGTAGATGACCTGGAGCCAGTGGGTCTGGCGACGAATATGTAGTGAGGGCCAGCCGACTAGAGCATACAAGTCGCAGTGGTGGGTGGTATAAGGTGCTTTAGTGACAAAACGGATGGCACTGTGATAGACTGCATCCAGTTTGCTGACTAGAGTGTTGGAAGCCATTTTGTAGATGACATCGCCGAAGTCGAGGATCGGTAGGATAGTCAGTTTTACTAGGGTAAGCTTGGCGGCGTGAGTGAAGGAGGCTTTGTTGCGGAATAGAAAGCCGACTCTTGATTTGATTTTCGATTGGAGATGTTTGATGTGAGTCTGGAAGGAGAGTTTGCAGTCTAGCCAGACACCTAGGTACTTATAGATGTCCACATATTCAAGGTCGGAACCATCCAGGGTGGTGATGCTAGTCGGGCATGCGGGTGCAGGCAGCGATCGGTTGAAAAGCATGCATTTGGTTTTACTCGCATTTAAGAGCAGTTGGAGGCCACGGAAGGAGTGTTGCATGGCATTGAAGCTCGTTTGGAGGTTAGATAGCACAGTGTCCAATGGACAATTCTTTGTGTTGTTGTTTGTTTAGAGTTTTGACATTTTCCCAGAAGTGGTTATATTCTATGGATTATTCAATTACATTGATTTCTGATGTGCTGTTCCTTCTTTCGTTGTTGTTGTTCATTTTCTTAAGTTGTCTGCTTGACATTTTTTGATTTGATAAGGAAGCTGAGAGGTCAAATATTCTCTTTAGGTTTTCTACTGGCAAGTTTACACCTTTACTATTACAGTGAAACATTTTGTCCGGGAAATTGTCTAGAAGGGATTGAATTTGTTGTTGCCTAATTGTCTTTTGGTAGATTTCCGCACAATTTTTCTTCCATATATAGTATTTCTTAATATTATTCAGTTCCTTTGGCTTTGATGCCTTATGATTGAGCATAGCTCTGTTCAAGTAGAGTGTGATTTTGCTGTGATCTGATAGGGGTCTCAGTGGACTGACTGTGAACACTCTAGGAGACTCTGGGTTGAGGTTAGTGAAAAAGTAGTCTACAGTACTACTGCCAAGAGATGTGCTATAGGTGTAGCTTCCATAGGAGTCCCCTCAAAGCCTACCATTGACTATGTACATACTCATCGTGCGACAGAGTTGCAGGAGTTGTGACCCGTTTTTTTGGTTATGTTGTCGTAGTTGTGTCTAGGGGGGCTTATGGGGGAGGGAATGCTGTCACCTCCGGGTAGGGGTTTGTCCCCCTGTGTGCTGAGGGTGTTGGGTACTTGTACAGTTCTGTCATTTAGGTTGCCACAGACTAGTGCATGTCCCTGAGCCTGGAAATTGTTGATCTCCCCTTCTAGGATGGAGAATCTGTCATCGTTAAAGTATGGGGATTCTATTGGGGGGATATAGGTAGCACATGGGGACATTTTTATCTGTTGAGATCATTTTCTTATTAATTTCTAGTCAGATGTAAAATGTTCCTGTTTTGACAAATTTTATAGAGTGGGTTAGATCTGCTCTATACCAAATTAGCAAACTCCCTGAGTCTGGGTTCCTGCTCTTTAGGCCAAAGGCAGATGACCGCAGACCTTGTATATTTCAGGATGAGAAAGTAAAAGCTTTGTATTCCATAGTGTCCAGTGTTGTTTTTGTGTAGTTTAGGCCCGGACCATCACAGTATCTGTGAGCAGAGCATGTTGAGCATCTGATACATACCTCTTAGGCCGGAGGATGGGGCTTGGACGGGTGTAATAGTGGGGGTTGGGCCTGTTGCTCTGCTCACGGCCTGGGCATATGTCTTGCTGTCATGTTGAGGTCCTTGCCGCAGGGGCGGGGGGCATGGGGTGGGCAGAAGGAGCATTGGTCTGATATGGGGGGGCCTATATAGGGTGTGGCCAAGGTTTGCTTGGTGTGGTCTTAGCTGTAGTCTGGGTGTAGGTCCTCTTTGCGTGGGTTCTATTGGTGCAAGTTCTTCAGGAGGGTGTCTCGCTGGTCTGGGCGGGGTGTCCGTTGCTCTGTTGGTCCTGTGTGAGGTGCTGGGGCTACGGTTGAGGGTGACGTCCTTCAGGGTCCTGGCAAAAGTTGGGATTGCTGCCTTGTAGAGGTGAACCTGGTCATAAAGGCTGTTCAAGTCCAGGGTGGAGTGGTGGGCCAGGTAGACATTCGGTTTTGAGGCGGCACAGTCTCGCGAAATGCTTGCATTCACCCGCTTTATGGTAGCATGGTGAAAGTATTTTCTTGTTAGCAGGTTGGAGATGACCACTTGTGCGTTGGGTAAGGTGGAAGAAGCTTTTCCAATCACTCCCTTGAGTTATGTTGCCACCCTTTCCTGCTGTGGCCACCCTTTCCTGCTGTGGCCACCCTTTCCTGCTGTGGCCACCCTTTCCTGCTGTGGCCACCCTTTCCTGCTGTGGCCACCCTTTCCTGCTGTGGCCACCCTTTCCTGCTGTGGCCACCCTTTCCTGCTGTGGCCACCCTTTCCTGCTGTGGCCACCCTTTCCTGCTGTGGCCACCCTTTCCTGCTGTGGCCACCCTTTCCTGCTGTGGCCACCCTTTCCTGCTGTGGCCACCCTTTCCTGCTGGGCCCTCAGGTTATTTGTGCCCGTGTGAATTATAATGTGGCTGGGGGACACTCGTCTGTCCTCTGTCAACCCTCTGCCCTTTCAATTTTAACTCACACAAATTCAATTCAAGGGGCTTTATTGGCATGAGAAACATATGTTAACATTGCCAAAGCAAGTGAAGTAGATAATATACAAAAGTGAAATAAACAATAAAATGAACAGTAAACATTACACTCACAGAAGTTACAAAAGAATAAAGACATTACAAATGTCATATTATGTCTATATACTGTGTTGCAACGATGTGCAAATGGTTAAAGAACAAAAGCGAAAATAAATTAACATAAATATAGGTTGTATTTACAATGGTGTTTATTCTTCACTGGTTGCCCTTTTCTTGTGGCAACAGGTCACACATCTAGTTGCTGTGATGGCACACTGTGGTATTTCACCCAGTAGATATGGCTTGTTTATCAAAATGGGGTTTTTCTAATTCTTTGTGGATCTGTGTAATCTGAGTGAAATATGTGTCTCTAATATGGTCATACGTTGGACAGGAGGTTAGGAAGTGCAGCTCAGTTTCCACCTCATTTTGTAGGCAGTGTGCACATAGTCTGTCTTCTCTTTCTCTCTCTCTCTTTCTCTCTGCACATCATCCTGTTCACATTGGAATGTCTCTCCTTCCTTATTATCCTGGCTTCTCCCTTCTGTTTATGTAGGGGACAGTTTTATCTCCATCTCTTCATTCAAAGACTCAATCATGGACACTCTTACTGACAGTTGTGGCTGCTTCGTGTGATATATTGTTGTCTCTACCATCTTGCCCTTTGTGCTGTTGTCTGTGCCCAATAATGTTTGTACCATGTTTTGTGCTGCTACCATGTTGTGCTGCTGCCATGTTGTGTTGCTACCATGTTGTTGTAATGTGGTGTTGTTACCATGCTTTGTTGTCATGTGTTGTTGCCATGCTATGTTGTTGTCTTAGGTCTCGCTTTATGTAGTGTTGTGATTTCTCTCTTGTGCTGATGTGTGTTTTGTTCTATTTTTTTTATCCCAGCCCCCATCCCTGCAAGAGGCCTTTTGGTAGTCGATCATTGTAAATAAGAATTTGTTCTTAACTGACTTTCCTAGTTAAATAAAGGTTGAATAAAAACTAAAGGGAGGGGAGATGTGAATCCTCCTCCCCCTCCTTTCCCCTCTCTGGAAGCAGCAGCACATGATGGATCCATCACTGCATCATGCCATGCGCTTCAGGAAGGAGAAAGGACGGTGTAAAGAGTCATTAGTTTGCCATTAAGATTAAGAGTGCAATTATCTGCTATATTCAACAACACTTAATTAAGGTACCTTTAAGTAAACAGTGTGGACCCTGAGGAAGGAAACCCTTGTGTGTGTTAGCCTAGGCTCAGCCTTCCGTTGGACTGTGTTTGACTGGAACACTGGGTTCTCTAAGGGGCTATTCTCATTGACAAACATTCAAGGAGAGGCAGCACAAAGAGATTTCAATTGACAATATGTGCATAAAGCTTTCAATTTACAGCTTTACCTTTCGTTGTGGCTGGCAACTTAACATTCTTGCTTTGCAGTTCCAAATGTAGCGTAAATACCAGTATCACAGTACAGCCACAAACTAGCCAGTAAGTTTGCAAACTAATTGCTCAACAATATTCATTTTGGGGGTGGGTAAATGTAGTTGGACCTGAACCCAACACTTTCTCACTGAAGCATACTTAACAGAAATCCAATGGCACACTCTGATAATAAACATATATGCATTGCAAGCATATGTGGCTCTGGACAGTAGGCTCACAGTGGTAAGGTGTTGAGTTCCTGTGGTTTAAGTTCAAATCCCTCATGGGGTGCAAAAAAAAACATTTGTAATGTGGACTCATTTATTGCGGTATTGTGTTTTGAAGAAAAGTGCACACATCACCTTGAAAATGAAGATTCGGAGCTCAATTCAATCCAACCCGCATTGCAGCACTTACACATTAATGGTCAAATGAACTCACAGATCGGTCTGGGGTACTGTATAAAAATCTACAACTACTACCATGGTGACACCTCTCAAAGTGTGTGGGGCACGGGATTAATATTGAAAATGAAGGATCAAAAATAAAAAGATACCTGCCTCATGTGGGATTTGAACTCACAAATATTGAACTATGAGCCAATTGTCTTAGTGAACTGGTCTTAACTAATGATTGGGGGAAGAAAACACAAGGATTTGACATGATCACCATTGTCATCTATGGCTCATTACGATGGATGTAGCTACGAATATAAACGTATAATCCTCATAGCCTACATGTTTTTTTCTTCGAAAAAAGAACATAGATGTGTATGAAATCGTTAGCAAAAACATTGAATTTGGTCATATGCCGAAATGTGCCTTAAGGCATTTTGAATTTTGTGTAACGTCAGAAGTTGAGTCAAGGAAGCATCTTGCAAAATATATTGAAACACACCCCATGCCAAGACCATTGCTAAATAAGGTGAGGTGTCACCTGCTTTTATAGTCAATTTTACATACCGAACCCCTCCCTTGAGATGACGTAGATTTCAATGGTAGAGTTGAACCGCTAGGGGCAAAAAGACCATAACATATTACTCTGGCAACGAACTGTCAAAATGAAGACCAGAATTGATGTTTCACTATAAATAAGTCTAAAACATCTGGTTTTATATTAATATCATGCCATCATTAGGAAATCAGTGGTGTAATGTACCTAAGTAAAAATACTTGAAAATACTACTGAAGTAGTTTTTGGGGGTATCTGTACTTTACTCTACTATTTATATTTTGGACTAATTTTACTTTTACTTCACTACATTCCTGAAGACAATGTTGTACTTTTTACTCCATTAATTTTCCCTGGGACCCAAAAGTACTGGTTACTTGTAAATTATGTTTGAGTGTTGGAGCGTGCCCCTAGCTATCTGTAAATTAAAAAAACAAGAAAATGATGCCATATGGTTTGCTTAATATTATAATTCACAGATAGCTAATAATTTGCTTAAGGAATTTGAAATGGTTTACACTTTTACTTTTGATACTTAAGTATTTAAAACCAAATACTTTTAGACTTTTACTCAAGTAGTATTTTACTGGGTGACTTTCACTTTTACTTGAGTCACTTTCTTTTAATGTATCTTTACTTTTACTCAAGTATGACATTGGGTACTTTTCCCACCACTGTATGAGCTAAACACGAAATTGCGACTGAAAACATTGATAATTCCCCTGCTGAGTTGATGCTTCTTGCCTAGATGGTGGCTCAGAGCAGCCAAGGGGTGGGAAAACACTGCTTTCCCTTTTTTTAAAGATACAGTGACAATTTCAGAATGTAACAGGCTGTTACCTCAATTTCAGGTGAAAACTCAATAAAACAAGTCACAAATATAATGAAAATGTTTTTACATTTCAGCTGTTTCAAAAACATTGCTCTGCTATTAGTATTTTTACTGTGTGAATGTGGGACTCAAAGAGACAATTCTGTTTACACTGCCCTGCTCCGAGTGGGGCAACTGGTGGGCAAGTTTCGCACGTAGGGTTGCACAATTTTGGGAACGTTCAATAAATTCACTGGTTTTCTCAAAATCCCAGTTAGAGGATTCCCAGAATCAGGAGGGAATAAGCAGACATTCTGGAATCCTCCAACCAGGATTTCTGGAAAACCAGGAAATGATTCAAAATTAGTTGTGGACGACCTCCGGAGTTAGCGTTCGAGATGTGAGAAATACGCAAGTTTACATTACAGTAATGTCTCTCGTGAATCGATACCTCTCAAGAATCTCTCGAAATTCTCTTTAATTCTTGTCAATGAGAATAGACCCTAAGGCAGGCTGTTGCCCAGTGTGTGAACTCTTGCCTTCCCTAAGAAAATGTGTGCTTCTCTCTCTCCTCTCCCTTACCCCAAGCGTGAGGTTTGCTGCTCAGGCATAATTGCCGACTTAATTAACAATCAGTTAGACCAACTGATTAATTAGTCTGGCTGAGCTTCTTTGTACTCAGCCTTCTGAGAATTCACACTGTTTGATGGATGAGCTGGCTACCGGTCTCCATCATTCTGGATAAACCTATCTGGCTGCCTTGTCTTCCCCACCTCCCCACACAGGCAACAGCACCAGCCACTCTGCTCTTGGTAACCCTCTTCACTTTAGTATTAAGCACAACACTTCCTATTCTCTTTGTGATCACATGCGCTATCTGGAGATCCAAGGATGTCGAACATGCTGTCTCTAACTGGAGTGAACACCCGAGCCCAGTACTGTACGTGCTGCTGGATGTGCATTCAGAGCTACTACACTAGGGTAGAGACACCAGCTCAGAGGGTGAAGAGAAGTGTCCTCATCTCGCATCAATAGCAGGGATAAGGAGTGTTGTGGAGCAAGCAAACTGCACAACCATGAACGTGAAAAGTATCTTTAAGAAGCATCTGTGTGTAAACACCTACAATGCCTCCAGTACTCTCACTCCCCACATTTAAAACGATGACTTATCTTACTACAACAGGTGTGCTTTATGGCTCTAACTTATGGCTGTAAGTTGACTTGGTGGGAGCACTGTAATCAGAAACTCTGGGCAGCTAGCTGCTAGCTTCACACAACTACAGCCAGGACATGGAGTTTCTCTCTCTCTCACTCTCTTTCTCTTGCTTTTGTGAGAGACTCTGCTTTTTCTAAACCAGGAGGAAGGAGGTAGAAAAGCATTGCAGGGGTCTACAGACATCAGGCTTCATCCGGATCTCAGGGTGGGGCTGGACTGCTGGGCTGGGGAAGTAAATGTCAGCTCCCCGCAGGGTGCTGTGGAAGGCAGAGCTTGGTGCCTTTGATTGGGTTTATATGCTAGTGTTAATAATCATCATTTGGTGGGTGCTTATATCTGTCCTATTTCACACATGTACAAGGGTGTTACTGGCCTCAGTGGCCTGTCGCAGCACTTATTCTCCCCGAGGCCTTAGAAAGGGGCTGGGCAGGCTGAGATGGGAGAGAGGGTAGTGGTACCTCCGCTACTGCTCATAGGCTGGAGGGAGAGGTGGAGGCGAAATGCACAGGAGGACAGGGGGCGACAGGGGGTGTGGTGTGGAGCGACCCCAGCTGTGTCTGAAGGAAGCACAGAGCTGGAGGCTCCTAACTGTAACTGCTTCCACAACCAGAGCAGGAAGTAATAAGGAGCTGCTAGCAATTGGAACCACAAAACACTGACTGACTGCCCTTCTCTCCAACAACAAAAAACGGGCAATTATGTGTTTATTCCCAAGCTCTTTGAAGGCACATGAGTCTGGGGGGTTGGGGGTTGTGAGGCCATTACTTACAGTGTATTCTCAGAAGCAGGATCAGTCTATCTATCAGACTCCTTATGGTCCAGCATCTGGTCTGTCCTATTCTTTTCACTGTCCAGTATTGGAGTTGTGGTTCCAACCAAACAGAAGCCTGCTATCTATATCTGGGAGCCCTCATCACTGTAGACAGGGTCCAGGGGAGTCAGGGAGGGAAGTGGAGTAAAGGTGAAAGAGGAGGGGGAGTGGCAGAAGAAGTAAGCTGTGATTTGACTGGCCAGCCAACCAAGGCAGAGCCATGACCTCTCTCCCTACATGGGGAGCAGCACTGTGTTGCACTAATGGCCCAAACGCCTGGGAAGGGAGGGAGGGAGAGGCAGAGAAAGGGAGAGTGAGGAGAGGGGCAGGTGGAAATTCTGCTTGGTTGATGGATGAAGGTAACGTTTCCATTGTTTCAAGTCAGCTGTTATGATAGAGATGGAGTGCATCGATGGAGAGGGTGAAAGAGAGATGGGGGAGGAGAGAGGGAGGTGGAGGAGAGAGATGGGGGAGGAGAGAGGGAGGTGGAGGAGAGAGATGGGGGAGGAGAGAGGGAGGTGGAGGAGAGAGATGGGGGAGGAGAGAG
>NW_026288751.1:970000-1050000 GCF_023373465.1 Oncorhynchus keta | reverse complement strand
ATAATGTTGGAGGTTACACTGGCGGGATAATGTTGGAAGTTACACTGGCGGGATAATGTTGGAGGTTACACTGGCGGGATAATGTTGGAGGTTACACTGGCGGTATAATGTTGGAGGTTACACTGGCAGTATAATGTTGGAGGTTACACTGGCGGGATAATGTTGTAAGTTACACTGGCGGGATAATGTTGTAAGTTACACTGGCGGGATAATGTTGTAAGTTACACTGGCGGGATAATGTTGGAGGTTACACTGGCAGTATAATGTTGGAGGTTACACTGGCAGTATAATGTTGGAGGTTACACTGGCGGGATAATGTTGTAAGTTACACTGGCGGGATAATGTTGTAAGTTACACTGGCAAGTATAATAATATTTGCCAGGGGATATTATTAATACATCTGATTATTTCACATGGAGGACATGTGGGAAGCTAAAAGGTTAGCATGCTTGCTGTTTTTAGCCAGCTAGCTAGCAAAATGCTAGCGGAGTAGCCTGCAGCCTTCAGGCAGGCACAAAACGAGGTAATGTAAAACCAAACTAAACTTTCATAACATGTAGCTATTATTTAAATATGCAGTTGGTTTTCTTTTAAATTAGCTTACAGTGGGGATGATGTTTTCAACGTAATTCTTCTTTGCCTTTTACCACAAATGGGAATACGACAACAAGAACATCTCTGCTATCACCCCCTTGTAAATGTTGCTATTTGAGATTCTAGAAATACATGGACCGGAGAACTATCATGTTATCATGTTTTTTTACCAAAAGGTGCGCCTTGCTGCAAAAATCTGACTCCACCCAAGCACACACACACAGTAAATGACCGAGTGATCTGTGTATCGGCCTTTACTATGGTTCAGAAACAGGTGTGGTGACCTTGCTGGCCTCTCTGTCGTTGGCCGGAGGGTCTGGGGAGGGAGGGAGGGACAGGCAGGATGTGGAGCCATGATGGAGTGCATGGACCAGAACCAGGAAGGGGAGGCTATCATCTTCTTCTCCTTCTTCTTCTGAGAGCAGTCCAGGGAGATGTTAATGTGTTTAGTTCTGAACCCTGATCACGCTGTCTATTAAAAGGCCATTAGATCTGTAATGAGGGGGAAAGTCCAAATGTGGACATGCTTGTTTTAATTAAGCTGGTGGTCGTGGGCTGGTGAGGCAGCAAGCACATTGTTACACACATATGAACATACACACATTTAACTTTTACCATTACAAAATAAACAAAGGTGCCTTCAATGCTTTCCTTAGAAAAGCCTAGAGAATGATTGTTATAAAGCCTAAAGCTGTACCTCAACATGACCCTATAAACACCAAAAGTGTGTTCAAATGACAGATATATTACAATACATAAGTAAAGTGTTTTTACACATGCTAATGTTAGTTCAGTTATTCAGATCATAGTGACTGACTGGACTGTGTTGGAATAACAGAATATTCCTAGATGGAAAGGTTTGACTTGATTCATGCATGCGTGCGTGGCATGTCTATGACCGGAGAAAATAGGTACATTAAAAGGAGACAGCCTGCTTATTAATGCAGGGCTGGAGAAAGACGTCCCCCTAAGTGTAGTGCTCCCGGGTAACACGCAGAAGATTAATTGCTGCGCGAAGGAAATGAATTAAAGTTGATCTATAGCTCACAATATACACTGCTGCGTATATTTAATTCTTGGGTTTTAATGTGGATTCGTCCATCAGAGGAGGCAGTTGACAAATCAAGCATTGGAAACTAAAATCCAACCAGGCAATTAAGATAGAGAGGCCCTCAGGGTGACATCACATCCTCCCAGGATGCATTTCTCCATGACCATGGACAGACAGACAGACAGACAGACAGACAGACAGACAGACAGACAGACAGACAGACAGACAGACAGACAGACAGACAGACAGACAGAGAGCAAGGGGCAGGAAAGACATCCGATGAATCAAGATGAAAACTTGAATTATCTCAGTTCTCATCTTGTTCTTGCACCACACGGTCAGGTCTCTGACCGATGGCACAACAGTGGTATGCCTGATCACCGACAAGAACGAGCCTATATAGGGAGGAGGTCAGAGACCTGACCATGTGGTGCAAGGACAACAACCTCACTCTCAGTGAGATCAAGACATAGGAGATGATTGTGGACTACAGGAAAAGGAGGACCGAACACGCTCCCATTCTCATCGATGGGGCTCTAGTGGAGCAGGTTGAGAGCTTCAAGTTCCTTGGCGTCCACATCACCAACAAACTAGCATGGTCCAAGCACACCAAGACAGTCGTAAAGAGGGAACGAAAAAACGTATTCCCCCTCAGGAGACTGAAAAGATTTGGCATGGCTCCTCAGATCCTGAAACGGTTCTACAGCTGAACCATCGAGAGCATCCTGACAGGTTGCATCACTGCCTGGTATGGCAACTGCTCGGCCTTTGACCGCAAGGCACTACAGTGCGTACAACTCAGTACATCACTGGGGCCAAGCTTCCTGCTATCTGGGACGTCCATACCAGGCGGTGTCAGAGGAAGGCCCTAAAAATTGTCACAGACTCCAGCCACCCTAGTCATAGACTGTTCTCTCTGCTACTACACTGCAAACGGTACCGGTATGCCAATTCTAGGTCCAAGAGGCTTCTAAACAGCTTCTACCCCCAAGCCATAAGACTCCTGAACATCTAATCAAAGGGCTACCCAGACTATTTGCATTTCCCCCTTACCCCTCTTTTATGCTGCTGCTACTCTCTGTTATTATCTATGCATAGTCACTTTAATCATTGTACCTACATGTACAGTGGGGCAAAAAAGTATTTAGTCAGCCACCAATAGTGCAAGTTCTCCCACTTAAAAAGATGAGAGAGGCCTGTAATTCTCATCATAGGTACACTTCAACTATGACAGACAAAATTAGATTTTTTTATAGACAATCACATTGTAGGATTTTTAATGAATTTATTTGCAAATTATGGTGGAAAACAAGTATTTGGTCAATTACAAAAGTTTATCTCAATACTGTTATATACCCTTTGTTGGCAATGACAGAGGTCAAATGTTTTCTGTAAGTCTTCACAAGGTTTTCACACACTGTTGCTGGTATTATGGCCCATTCTTCCATGCAGATCTCCTCTAGAGCAGTGATGTTTTGGGGCTGTTGCTAGGAAACACAGACTTTCAACTCCCTCCAAAGATGTTCTATGGGGTTGAGATCTGGAGACTGGCTAGGACACTCCAGGACCTTGAAATGCTTCTTACGAAGCCACTCCTTCGTTGCCCGGGCAGTGTGTTTGGGATCATTGTCATGCTGAAAGACCCATCCACGTTTCATCTTCAATGCCCTTGCTGATGGAAGGAGGTTTTCACTCAAAATCTCACGATACATGGCCACCTTCATTCTTTCCTTTACACGGATCAGTCGTCCTGGTCCCTTTGCAGAAAAACAGCCCCAAAGCATGATGTTTCCACCCCCATGCTTCACAGTAGGTATGGTGTTCTTTGGATGCAACTCAAAGCATTCTTTGTCCTCCAAACACGACGAGTTGAGTTTTTACCAAAAAGTTATATTTTGGTTTCATCTGACCATATGACATTCTCCCAATCTTCTTCTGGGTCATCCAAATGATCTCTAGCAAACTTCAGACGGGCCTGGACATGTACTGGCTTAAGCAGGGGGACACGTCTGGCACTGCAGGATTTGAGTCCCTGGCGGCGTAGTGTGTTACTGATGGTAGGCTTTGTTACTTCGGTCCCAGCTCTCTGCAGGTCATTCACTAGGTCCCCCTGTGTGGTTCTGGGATTTTTGCTCACCGTTCTTGTGATTTTTGACCCCACGGAGAGAGTTCTTGCGTGGAGCCCCAGATCGAGGGAGATTATCAGTGGTCTTGTATGTCTTCCATTTCCTAATAATTTCTCCCACAGTTGATTTCTTCAAACCAAGCTGCTTACCTATTGCAGATTCAGTCTTCCCAGCCTGGTGCAGGTCTACAATTTTGTTTCTGGTGTCCTTTGACAGCTCTTTGGTCTTGGCCATAGTGGAGTTTGGAGTGTGACTGTTTGAGGTTGTGGACAGGTGTAAGGATTTTCTTCTGTTGAAAGAGAGGCGGACCAAAATGCAGCGTGGTGGTTATTCATGTTTTTAATAAAGACGACTATACATGAACAGACTATACAAAACAAGAAAAGTGAAAACCTAAACAGTCCTATCTGGTGCAAACACAGAGACAGGAACAATCACCCACAAAACCCAACACAAAACAGGCTACCTAAATATGGTTCCCAATCAGAGACAATGACTAACACCTGCCTCTGATTGAGAACCATATCAGGCCAAACATAGAAATAGACAAACCAGACACACAACATAGAATGCCCACCCAGCTCACGTCCTGACCAACACTAAAACAAGGAAAACACATACGAACGATGGACAGAACGTGACAACAGGTGTATTTTATACTGATAACAAGTTCAAACAGGTGCCATTAATACAGGTAACGAGTGGAGGACAAAGAAGCCTCTTAAAGAGGAAGTTACAGGTCTGTGAGAGCCATAAATCTTGCTTGTTTGTAGGTGACCAAATACTTATTTTCCACCATAATTTGCAAATAAATTCATTAAAAAATCCTACAATGTGATTTTCTGGATTTTGTTTCTCATTTTGTCTGTCATAGTTGAAGCGTACCTATGATGACAATTACAAGCCTCTCTCATCTTTTTAATAAGTGGGAGAACTTGCACAATTGGTGGCTGACTAAATACTTTTTTGCCCCACTGTACATATTACCTCGACTAACCGGTGCCCCCGCACATTGACTCAGTACCGGTGTCCATTGTATATAGCCTCGCAATTGTTATTTTACTGCTGCTCTTTAATTATTTGTTACTTTTCTTTCTTTTTTTGTGGTATTTTTCTTAAAATGGCATTGTTGGTTAAGGGCTTGTAAGTAAGCATTTCACTGTCAGGTCTACCTACTCCTGTTGTGTTCGGCGCATGTGACAAATAAAATTTGATTGGATTTGAGAAGAGCATCTTATTTTTCATTGATGTCCTCCCTCCAAAGCCTTTCCTCTTGTCTCTTATTTAGGAAGTACAGTAGAAGGTGCTTACAAATCGTTTTTTACCCCTTCAATGGGTGTGTTACATTTACATTTACATTTAAGTCATTTAGGAGACACTCTTATCCAGAGCGACTTACAAATTGGTGCATTCACCTTATGACATCCAGTAGAATAGTCACTTTACAATAGTGCATCTAAATCTTAAAGGGGGGTGAGAAGGATTACTTATCTTATCCTAGGTATTCCTTAAAGAGGTGGGGTTTCAGGTGTCTCAGGTGTTCATTCATCACATGATGCAACAACAGATAGCAATGGCTCGCACTAAAAGATACAAATCAAAACAAAGGGAATATCAGTTACGTTCAGAGAGCATGGTGCCCTGTGGTCTCAGGAGGTTGAGATATATCTATATGTCTAGTTCACATATCTGTCTGGAATTCAATTCTGTGCCTTATTGTGTCATAACACAGTGTGGATAGAATCATGGTTTGTTTCATCCATTCCAGTAGCCAGAGTGAGCAGCAACAATCACCTGGACAATTTGTCCTCCCCCAGTTCTCCTCATTGCTCATGTTATCTACTTAAGTGATAATGTCAGAGAAACCTGTGGTTGGTATATATGCACGGGTGTTGTTCGGCCCGAGTAGTCGAGGGCTGGCAAACCGTGCCAATATATCCTCCAAACACAGGCTTCGATTGCACTACATCACTTTTACTCAATGGGTTACCAACATATTCCAATGATGATTGACATATTTTCATTAAAAATATATATTTTGATGACTTTATTCATACTATGTCATCCTTCCACAAGATATAGTCCCGACACAAATCTAGGGTTGCTACCCAAGCCAGCTGGTCTATCGGTTCGGTTGCCAGAGACACAACCCATTTGTTCAGTCTTTTTGTTCTGTATCGTCATTTTATTTTATCTCAGGGAAAATATAATCTATTATTCACGGGAACCCCTCCTCCCAGAATGTATCCTAATCTATAAATCATTGTTTAGACACTGAAGACTCCTGTGACAATTGGTTTATTGTTGGTTGTTGTTGTGTGAGAGGTATTTCCTACTCGTTGCCTGTCTCTCTCAGAGTGGAGGTATATACTGCTGCTGTTTTCCCCTCTATCTGCCTGCACATTACCCAGGGGGCCGAGCCAGAGGTGCGGTGGGAGTATTTGGCACTCCGCTGTGCTTGTAGGAGTTGTAACCGTGTTCTGTTCTGTCTCCCTCCAGTTAAAGAACGAGAGGGAGGGAGAGGGCAAAAGGGAGGGGGAGAGAAAAAGAGGGAGAGAAAGAGAGGGGGAGGGGAGATGGAGAGGGAGAGAGGTAGGCCTGTGGTGTTCCCGTCCTCTCAGACTACAGCTGTGCTGCCTACAGAGACAGAGACAGGCTTTTACCTCCAGTGTCATCCATAGCTTAAACAAACACGCGCGATACAAGAGCCTCTCAAACAAACACACTGTACCGTACCGCTGCTCTCTACAAAGTAGAGAAAGGGAGAGGGAGGGGGGAGACAAAGTTTAGAGAGCTGAAGGAAGGGAGGGGGAGAGAAAGGGTGAGGAAGACAGTGAGTGAATGAGAGTTGGGAAAAGTGACCTGGTATTTCACAGTAGAACAGATGAACCAGAATGCTCATTATGCTGAATAATTTAAGGAAAACTCATAAATCAAGTTGCCATTTAGATTATTGTTATTTTTCCAACACATACAAGTCAGACAATTTGTTTTTTCCTTCTATACCAAACTTCTGAATATTTGGGCTTTTACAGCTCTCTGTCCTCTCTCTGTCCCCCTCTCTCTCTCTCTCTCTCTCTCTCTCTCTCTCTCTCCTCTCTGTCTCTCTCTCTCTCTCTCTCTCTCTCTCGCTAATGTCCTCTCTCTCTCTCTCTCTCTCTCTCTCTCTCTCTCTCTCTCTCTCTCTCTCTCTCTCTCTCTCTCTCTCTCTCTCTCTCAGTCTATTACCCCCTCTGTCGCTTTGTCACATTCTCTCCCTCTCTGTGGCACTGTCACTTGAATCAGACGTTGAGTGCTGGCTCTGTGAGAGGTGCTCAAAGCGTCTGCTCCAGACAGCCCTGAGTGCTGCACTGCTTTCCTGACATGCTGACAACACTGGGCACGCGCATGCGTCTGCGTATGTTGATTTTAGTTAGCTTGCTGTTTCTAGCTAATTTGTCCTGGGATATTAACATTGGGTTGTTATTTTACCTGAAATGCACAAGGTCCTTTTTTCCCTGGATCTTTGTAGAATTTTCAAGGAATACCTAGGATAGGGTAAGTAAGGGTAAGTAATCCTTCTCACCCCCTTCTCCCCCAATAAGATTTAGATGCAAGTGGCTGTTCCACTGGATGTCATAAGGTGTATGCACCAATTTGTAAGTCGCTCTGGATAAGAGCGTCTGCTAAATGACTTAAATGTAAATGTAAATTTTGACCCATTTTCAGTCACACAAAGTCATGTGTTCTCTCAGCCAACTTTAAGGTGCATTACCACCTCCAACTGGACTGGAGTGTGGACCTTAGTTCAGCTTTCAATCACCCACTTGGGTATTTCCTCCTAGAGATGGGAGAGGCTGGATTTGCAGCACATCAAGCTCAAAAATAGAACCGGTTTCTATTTTAGCACCTGGCTACTCAGATGCCTGTTGACGCGCACGAGCAGTTTGGATGAATTTATTTAATAACGTGTATGTGTAAATGTATTCTGCAACGTGAGTGCGCGCAACACAAACCATGTGAGGCTCTGCTGATCTCTCCCTCTGCCTCTATCTCTCTGTGTTTCTCTCTCTCTCTCTACCTCTCTGCCTGTCTACATCTCTCTCTACCTCTCTGCCTGTCTACATCTCTCTCTACCTCTCTGCCTCTATCTCTCTGTGTTTCTCTCTCTCTCTACCTCTCTGCCTGTCTACATCTCTCTCTACCTCTCTGCCTCTATCTCTCGGTGTTTCCCTCTCTCTCTACCTCTCTGCCTGTCTACATCTCTCTCTACCTCTCTGCCTCTATCTCTCTGTGTTTCTCTCTCTCTCTACCTCTCTGCCTGTCTACATCTCTCTCTACCTCTCTCTCCCTCTGCCTCTATCTCTCTGTGTTTCTCTCTCTCTCTACCTCTCTGCCTGTCTACATCTCTCTCTACCTCTCTGCCTGTCTACATCTCTCTCTACCCTCTGCCTGTCTACATCCCTCTCTCTCTCTACCTCTCTGCCTGTCTACATCTCTCTCTACCTCTCTGCCTCTATCTCTCTGTGTTTCTCTCTCTCTCTACCTCTCTGCCTGTCTACATCTCTCTCTACCTCTCTGCCTCTATCTCTCTGTTTCTCTCTCTCTCTCTCTACCTCTCTGCTTGTCTACATCTCTCTCTACCTCTCTGCCTCTATCTCTCTGTGTTTCTCTCTCTCTCTACCTCTCTGCCTGTCTACATCTCTCTCTACCTCTCTGCCTCTATCTCTCTGTGTTTCTCTCTCTCTCTACCTCTCTGCTTGTCTACATCTCTCTCTACCTCTCTGCCTCTATCTCTCTGTGTTTCTCTCTCTCTCTACCTCTCTGCCTGTCTACATCTCTCTCTGCCTCTGCCTCTATCCCTCTGTGTTTCTCTCTCTCTCTACCTCTCTGCCTGTCTACATCTCTCTCTACCTCTCTGCCTGTCTACATCTCTCTCTACCTCTCTGCCTGTCTACATCTCTCTCCACCCCTCTCTCCCTCTGCCTCTAACTCTCTGTGTTTCTCTCTCTCTCTCTACCTCTCTGCCTGTCTACATCTCACTTTACCTCTCTGCCTGTCTACATCTCTCTCTACCTCTCTCTCCCTCTGCCTCTACCTCTCTGCGTTTCTCTCTCTCTCTACCTCTCTGCCTGTCTACATCTCTCTCTACCTCTCTGCCTGTCTACATCTCTCTCTACCTCTCTGCCTGTCTACATCTCTCTCTACCTCTCTGCCTCTATTTCTCTGTGTTTCTCTCTCTCTCTACCTCTCTGCCTGTCTACATCTCTCTCTACACCTCTCTCCCTCTGCCTCTAACTCTCTGTGTTTCTCTCTCTCTCTCTACCTCTCTGCCTGTCTACATCTCACTTTACCTCTCTGCCTGTCTACATCTCTCTCTACCTCTCTCTCTCTCTGCCTCTACCTCTCTGCGTTTCTCTCTCTCTCTACCTCTCTGCCTGTCTACATCTCTCTCTACCTCTCTGCCTGTCTACATCTCTCTCTACCTCTCTGCCTGTCTACATCTCTCTCTACCTCTCTGCCTCTATTTCTCTGTGTTTCTCTCTCTCTCTACCTCTCTGCCTGTCTACATCTCTCTCTGCCTCTGCCTCTATCCCTCTGTGTTTCTCTCTCTCTCTACCTCTCTGCCTGTCTACATCTCTCTCTACCTCTCTGCCTGTCTACATCTCTCTCTACCTCTCTGCCTGTCTACATCTCTCTCCACCCCTCTCTCCCTCTGCCTCTAACTCTCTGTGTTTCTCTCTCTCTCTCTACCTCTCTGCCTGTCTACATCTCACTTTACCTCTCTGCCTGTCTACATCTCTCTCTACCTCTCTCTCCCTCTGCCTCTACCTCTCTGCGTTCTCTCTCTCTCTACCTCTCTGCCTGTCTACATCTCTCTCTACCTCTCTGCCTGTCTACATCTCTCTCTACCTCTCTGCCTGTCTACATCTCTCTCTACCTCTCTGCCTCTATTTCTCTGTGTTTCTCTCTCTCTCTACCTCTCTGCCTGTCTACATCTCTCTCTACACCTCTCTCCCTCTGCCTCTATCTGCCTCTATCTCTCTGTGTTTCTCTCTCTCTCTCTCTCTCTCTCTACCTCTCTGCCTGTCCACATCTCTCTCTACCTCTCTGCCTGTCTACATCCCTCTCTCTCTCTACCTCTCTGCCTGTCTACATCTCTCTCTACCTCTCTGCCTCTATCTCTCTGTGTTTCTCTCTCTCTCTACCTCTCTGCCTGTCTACATCTCTCTCTACCTCTCTGCCTCTATCTCTCTGTGTTTTTCTCTCTCTCTACCTCTCTGCCTGTCTACATCTCTCTCTACCTCTCTGCCTCTATCTCTCTGTGTTTCTCTCTCTCTCTACCTCTATGCTTGTCTACATCTCTTTCTACCTCTCTGCCTCTCTCTCTGTGTTTCTCTCTCTCTCTACCTCTCTGCCTGTCTACATATCTCTCTACCTCTCTGCCTCTATCTCTCTGTGTTTCTCTCTCTCTCTACCTCTCTGCCTGTCTACATCTCTCTCTACCTCTCTGCCTCTATCTCTCTATGTTTCTCTCTCTCTCTACCTCTCTGCTTGTCTACATCTCTTTCTACCTCTCCCTCTGCATCTATTCCGCTCTGTCTGACTGTCTCTGCCTGCCTGCCTGCCTGTCTGCCTGCCTGCCTGTCTGTCTGTCTGTCTGTCTGTCTGTCTGTCTGTCTGTCTGTCTGTCTGTCTGTCTGTCTGTCTGTCTGTCTGTCTGTCTGTCTGTCTGTCTCTCTCTCTCGCTCTCACACACACTCTCACTCTCCCTATCTGCATTTCTGCCTCTCTCCAGAGGCCCTTGATTACAAACCTGCTGAGCCGTGGCCCCACGCTGGTTGGGATGGTGTTTAGTCCGGGCCCCGGCCCCACTAGGCCCCCTACCAGCCTGATCAACAGCCTCCTATAGCCCCAGACAGCTGACCCCTCCAGCCTCAGCCCCAGTCTCTGCCCTTAGCCAGATTGCAGGATACCTTTGATGCCTGGTATTGTCAGGTTTGTGAAGGCTCACCGCTCTGAACCCACTTCAACTCAACCAGTTGTTCCTTCTTCCCCAGGCTTGACCCCTGGAAATCCCTCTGATATAAGGCGGGCACAGGTCCGGCCCTGTTGGCTAAGCCCAGCTCAGGAGTGGGACTAGAGGGGCAAAGGCAGAACAAGGCCTGGGTTGGGCTGGGCCCTATGTTCCAGGCACGCTAGTCTCTACTGCTACTACAAACATGTATCCCTACTCCACAGAGCGGAGAGGTCAGAATGAGAGGAGACTGACAAGGTTTAAAGGGATATTTAAGTGCTCTGTGTGTACACGAGTTCCTCTGCCTCCCCCTGTGTACCCGGTCTTCCCCAGTCGGCAGACGTTCTCTCTCTCTCTCTCTCTCTCTCTCTCGCTCTCTCTCTCTCTCGCTCTCTCTCTCTCTCTCTCTCTCTCTCTCTCTCTCTCTCTCTCTCTCGCTCTCTCTCTCTCTCTCTCTCTCTCTCTCTCTCTCTCTCGCTCTCTCTCGCTCTCTCTCTCGCTCTCTCTCTCGCTCTCTCTCTCTCTCTCTCTCTCGCTCTCTCTCGCTCTCTCTCTCTCTCTCTCTCTCTCTCTCTCTCTCTCTCTCTCTCTCTCTCTCTCTCTCTCTCTCTCTCTCTCTCTCTCTCTCTCTCTGTCTTGCTTCTTCCGTCTCTTTCCTGTTCGGCTTTATTAAAAAAATGTGATTGTTGGTATTGGGAGTGTTTGGGATGTGTGTAATTCAGGACAGACTGCTGCATTATTCAGTTAGACGGGTAGCAGAGTCAGAGAGAAGAGGAGTCAGAGAGAAGAGAAGCCCGGGCTTTATGCAGTCCTAGCAACCAGCACTACCCTTCAATTATCCTCATTATTACCTCTCTACTTCACAGACAGCCTCCTCCGAGGTGACTTATGCAGATACAAGATGCCAGATTAGACTTTTTATTAAGAGACGGGTGGTCATAACAAACACCATACATGTCAACTGTCCTCGGTAACATCAGAAGGCTACAAAATATTATTATGCGAAGAGACAACAAGGCCAAAATTCAATTATTCAGCAGGCTAAATGAAAGACAAACCCAAACACTGAGACATGCAAACCTGACGCAAAGCAAAGTGTGCATCGTTACAGGAGACAAAACTTATAGTCACATGTCAATGTCCACTCTGTCACTGAGTGTTGGTTATTTTGGTAGTGAGGCTGTAGATGTAATGACAGTAGAATCCACATGGTTTTGGGAGAGCACAGAGCTGGTTTATGTGGAGGCTAAACGATGTGGTTGTTGTCTGCCAGTAGAATAGCACTGTGTTAGATAGACAGATCTGTTGTTATACTCTGTGAAATGATATACTGTGAAATATAACAGGGAGAAATGTCAGCTTTTTTGGGGGATCGGATATTACTTTTAACATCTTTCGTTGAATCAGTTTGTTTGAGTTTTGAAAAGAACATTCTTAATGATATTTTATTTGTATTTTTATTTAACTAGCCAAGTCAGTTAAGAATAAATTCTTATTTACAATGACGGCCTACCCTGGCCAAACTCTAACCTGGACGACACTGGGCCAATTGTGCCCCGCCATGGGACTCCCAATCACGGCCGGTTGAGCTACAGTCTGGAATCGAACCAGGGTCTGTAGTGGCGTCTCTAGCACTGAGATGCAGTGCCTTAGACCACTGCGCCTGTCAGGGGCCCCAAACACATGACACACATAGGTATTTTGAAAAGACAGAATAGGAACCATGGCGCTTTGTGTTTGCTTTGTGAAAATCTGAAAGGTTTGAATTTATCTTGAGCAAAATGTATTCTCCGGCTCTCTAGTTTATCTCCGTATCTCTCAGGATGACTTAATGTTCTTTTGATGGGCTCCATTCACTGAGCAGCGAGCTCACACAAAAGGCATGGATGCTACCCCAGTTAATTTTGTTGACCCCAAGCAAATTCTCACAATCGAGCGAGCTTGGCTTTGATATTTCAAGGATATAATCAATGTGGCAGCGTTGACACTGGGAACTGTAAAAACTGTAGTTTTGCAGATAGCGCTAAGCGTGATCTTTTAAAAGGGCTCATGGCTCCTGTGTCTTGTGCAGCTCTCAGTGGTTAACCTCAGGGTAGCAGAGCTTCATATACTGTATGGCTCTGTAGGGTGACTGGACAGGAAATTGGCCACAGCATTAACTGAAACCAGACTGGAGTGCTGTGAAATGGTGGGTGGGTCTGGACTGGAGGAGCCCCTCAGGTTGAGGGAATTGGCGTGGTGGTGATGGAAGGGGAGAAAAGAGCTCTGTGATAGAGGAGTAGAGGACCATCGGCTAAACAGCACTCTAAACATCCATTCATTTAGGAGGGACTCTTTCAGCATATCTTCCCTTGCAGTGCAGTAGGATATTGCATTTTGTGTCCCGATACTGCACTCTCTCTTGTTGCAAACCATCTAGGGCTAACAAAAGAGAGACAGTCATTTGAATAAGATTCAACTGTTTTCTCCCCTGCCTGCCTGTCATCTTATTCAGGGACCTACTCTTCTCTCACCATCCCAGCAACAGTGTACATAGTCTCCTCTCACCACCCCCAGAAACAGTGTACATAGTCTCCTCTCACCACCCCCAGCAACAGTGTACATAGTCTCCTCTCACCACCCCCAGCAACAGTGTACATAATCTCCTCTCACCACCCCCAGAAACAGTGTACATAGTCTCCTCTCACCACCCCCAGAAACAGTGTACATAGTCTCCTCTCACCACCCCCAGAAACAGTGTACATAGTCTCCTCTCACCACCCCCAGAAACAGTGTACATAGTCTCCTCTCACCACCCCCAGCAACAGTGTACATAGTCTCCTCTCACCACCCCCAGCAACAGTGTACATAGTCTCCTCTCACCACCCCCAGCAACAGTGTACATAGTCTCCTCTCACCACCCCCAGCAACAGTGTACATAGTCTCCTCTCACCACCCCCAGCAACAGTGTACATAGTCTCCTCTCACCACCCCCAGCAACAGTGTACATAGTCTCCTCTCACCACCCCCAGCAACAGTGTACATAGTCTCCTCTCACCACCCCCAGCAACAGTGTACATAGTCTCCTCTCACCACCCCCAGCAACAGTGTACATAGTCTCCTCTCACCACCCCCAGCAACAGTGTACATAGTCTCCTCCACCACCCCCAGCAACAGTGTACATAGTCTCCTCCACCACCCCCAGCAACAGTGTACATAGTCTCCTCTCACCACCCCCAGCAACAGTGTACATAGTCTCCTCCACCACCCCCAGCAACAGTGTACATAGTCTCCTCTCACCACCCCCAGCAACAGTGTACATAGTCTCCTCTCACCACCCCCAGCAACAGTGTACATAGTCTCCTCTCACCACCCCCAGCAACAGTGTACATAGTCTCCTCTCACCACCCCCAGCAACAGTGTACATAGTCTCCTCTCACCACCCCCAGCAACAGTGTACATAGTCTCCTCTCACCACCCCCAGCAACAGTGTACATAGTCTCCTCTCACCACCCCCAGCAACAGTGTACATAGTCTCCTCCACCACCCCCAGCAACAGTGTACATAGTCTCCTCCACCACCCCCAGCAACAGTGTACATAGTCTCCTCTCACCACCCCCAGCAACAGTGTACATAGTCTCCTCTCACCACCCCCAGAAACAGTGTACATATTCTCCTCTCACCACCCCCAGAAACAGTGTACATAGCCTCCTCTCACCACCCCCAGCAACAGTGTACATAGTCTCCTCTCACCACCCCCAGAAACAGTGTACATAGTCTCCTCTCACCACCCCCAGCAACAGTGTACATAGTCTCCTCTCACCACCCCCAGCAACAGTGTACATAGTCTCCTCTCACCACCCCCAGAAACAGTGTACATAGTCTCCTCTCACCACCCCCAGAAACAGTGTACATAGTCTCCTCTCACCACCCCCAGCAACAGTGTACATAGTCTGCTCTCACCACCCCCAGCAACAGTGTACATAGTCTCCTCTCACCACCCCCAGCAACAGTGTACATAGTCTCCTCTCACCACCCCCAGCAACAGTGTACATAGTCTCCTCTCACCACCCCCAGCAACAGTGTACATAGTCTCCTCTCACCACCCCCAGCAACAGTGTACATAGTCTCCTCTCACCACCCCCAGCAACAGTGTACATAGTCTCCTCTCACCACCCCCAGCAACAGTGTACATAGTCTCCTCTCACCACCCCCAGCAACAGTGTACATAGTCTCCTCCACCACCCCCAGCAACAGTGTACATAGTCTCCTCCACCACCCCCAGCAACAGTGTACATAGTCTCCTCTCACCACCCCCAGCAACAGTGTACATAGTCTCCTCCACCACCCCCAGCAACAGTGTACATAGTCTCCTCTCACCACCCCCAGCAACAGTGTACATAGTCTCCTCTCACCACCCCCAGCAACAGTGTACATAGTCTCCTCTCACCACCCCCAGCAACAGTGTACATAGTCTCCTCTCACCACCCCCAGCAACAGTGTACATAGTCTCCTCTCACCACCCCCAGCAACAGTGTACATAGTCTCCTCTCACCACCCCCAGCAACAGTGTACATAGTCTCCTCCACCACCCCCAGCAACAGTGTACATAGTCTCCTCCACCACCCCCAGCAACAGTGTACATAGTCTCCTCTCACCACCCCCAGCAACAGTGTACATAGTCTCCTCCACCACCCCCAGCAACAGTGTACATAGTCTCCTCCACCACCCCCAGCAACAGTGTACATAGTCTCCTCTCACCACCCCCAGCAACAGTGTACATAGTCTCCTCTCACCACCCCCAGAAACAGTGTACATATTCTCCTCTCACCACCCCCAGAAACAGTGTACATAGCCTCCCTTACCACCCCCAGCAACAGTGTACATAGTCTCCTCTCACCACCCCCAGAAACAGTGTACATAGTCTCCTCTCACCACCCCCAGCAACAGTGTACATAGTCTCCTCTCACCACCCCCAGCAACAGTGTACATAGTCTCCTCTCACCACCCCCAGAAACAGTGTACATAGTCTCCTCTCACCACCCCCAGAAACAGTGTACATAGTCTCCTCTCACCACCCCCAGCAACAGTGTACATAGTCTCCTCTCACCACCCCCAGCAACAGTGTACATAGTCTCCTCTCACCACCCCCAGCAACAGTGTACATAGTCTCCTCTCACCACCCCCAGCAACAGTGTACATAGTCTCCTCTCACCACCCCCAGCAACAGTGTACATTGTCTCCTCTCACCACCCCCAGCAACAGTGTACATTGTCTCCTCCACCACCCCCAGCAACAGTGTACATTGTCTCCTCCACCACCCCCAGCAACAGTGTACATAGTCTCCTCTCACCAACCCCAGCAACAGTGTACATAGTCTCCTCTCACCACCCCCAGCAACAGTGTACATAGTCTCCTCTCACCACCCCCAGCAACAGTGTACATAGTCTCCTCTCACCACCCCCAGCAACAGTGTACATAGTCTCCTCTCACCACCCCCAGCAACAGTGTACATAGTCTCCTCTCACCACCCCCAGCAACAGTGTACATAGTCTCCTCTCACCACCCCCAGCAACAGTGTACATAGTCTCCTCTCACCACCCCCAGCAACAGTGTACATAGTCTCCTCTCACCACCCACAGAAACAGTGTACATAGTCTCCTCTCACCACCCCCAGCAACAGTGTACATAGTCTCCTCTCACCACCCCCAGAAACAGTGTACATAGTCTCCTCCACCACCCCCAGCAACAGTGTACATAGTCTCCTCCACCACCCTCAGCAACAGTGTACATAGTCTCCTCTCACCACCCCCAGAAACAGTGTACATAGTCTCCTCCACCACCCCCAGCAACAGTGTACATAGTCTCCTCCACCACCCCCAGAAACAGTGTACATAGTCTTCTCTCACAACCCCCAGAAACAGTGTACATAGTCTCCTCCACCACCCCCAGAAACAGTGTACATAGTCTTCTCTCACAACCCCCAGAAACAGTGTACATAGTCTCCTCCACCACCCCCAGACTTTGGAAAATAAAATCGTTCTCCAAAGGTAAACCGGTCTCACATGCATAGCTATCTGTGGGTATCAGGATTCGCGATTCGAAGGTTCATCGGCTAAATCCAATCCTGTTTGCTTGTTGAGGCTGTAATATTACAATTTAAATAATGTGGGGAATATCAACACCTCTCAGCAGGATCACAACACTGGGGATGACCTGGTTAGTTTTCTTTCCTTGCAGTTTTCATCCTCATTTATAGTCCTTGGCCCCCCTCTCGCTCCCTGGTAATGAGAAAATGTGCCATCGTCTCTGTTTACTGAGCTGGACTATCTGGCTGCCATTCCTCATATTGTTTGAAATCAAATGGGAAGTAAATGATCAGGTCGGGGGTTAGATCACTTGTTTGTTTTTCATGCATCTCTCCCCTCTCCTAGTCTAGGAGGAATAGGAGGGTGTGTAGTGTACATATCACGTTGGCCTCCTTGTCCTTGCAGTTTCCTCATTTAATTCATAACAAGATCTTTGAAAAGTATTGTAAATGGTTACAATATTTATGTTTGTTACATTAGATGAAAGGCATTGAATACAGCCTGAGTTTTGCCCACAGAGCGTTGAGAATGTTGATCAATGACTGTATAGTGGAGGTTAATGAGAAGAGGCCTTTCATGACCGGCCCAGATGGCACACTGCGCCATCTGCATGCTTCATTTACCTGCTTCTCTCTGGGTTGTGTTGTGTTGCGTGTGGGAGGCATCATGACTCTGTGTGTGTTGTGTTCTTAACCACCAGTTGTTCCACTGGATCAAAGTCATGACGACAACCTCTTGAAGTGGGTTAAGATACAATTGTCCCGGAGGTGGAGGGATGCAAAACTGTAGCTTGGGTATTTCTCCTATTGATCCCTTTCTGAAAGGGATATTTTAGTGGAGATGAGGCTGTCTGTCTGAGGGGAAGGGAAGAGCAGGGCTTTCTCTTTTCCTGCCTGTTGTGTTCTATCAGAGTGCTGCTAGATAATGTAAGTAACCCACTTCAAAGCCAGTGCTGCCAGAGTCTCTCCCTCAATCAGGACCTGGCAGCAAGTTTAAAGTCGGCCCACATTCATCAGGTTTGACTAGTCGAGCCCAGAGCTCCAGCTGTTCCCTGTGACAGGCCAGTGAGGTGAGCTCCGAGCCCACGGGAGGCCTTCACATGCTCCGGCCGTTGCATAGTATATCATTGATTGTATAACATTTCACTTCAAAGGCTTCATAGGCTTTTGTATATTTTTGTTGATAAACTGGGTGGTTCAAGTCCTGAATGCTGATTGGCTGACAGCCATGGTATATTAAACTGTATGTCATGGGTATGACAAAACATTTATTTTTACTGCTCTAATTACGTTGGTAACCAGTTTATAATAGTAATAAGGCACCTCAAGGGTTTGTGGTATATGGCCAATATACCACGGCTAAGGGCAATGTCTAGGCACTCAGCGTTGCATCTTTCTGAAGAACAGCCCTTAGCCGTGGTATATTGGCCATATGCCCCCCCCCCCTCCTCCGTGCCTTACTGCTTAATAAGCTTGATTTAGGTGTTAAATGTGGCATTGACTGGGTAAGCCCTCATTCTCTCCCTCTAAAAACATTCTGATGCGTTATGTCACCCACCGGCAGCTCTCCTGAAGCAGCTCGTCTCTTGTGCAGAGCAGCACTACTCTACCTGCTGCGTTCTGGATCAGCTATTCACTGTACTGTGGTCCTTTTCCATTTCATTAACTCTGCCCAAAATGATTCATTTACATGACAGATGCCCTTATGCATGCCACAGAGAGCAGGCCGGGAGCACAGCAGAAGAAGAACACCTGTGGTGTGAATTTGTTATTTGAACCTTTGGTGTAGAGTTCCCCTCCTCTCTCGACCCACTAACCCACCCTCAGTGTTACCGCTGCATACTGAGGGCTAGTTCCACTAACCCACCCTCAGTGTTACCGCTGCATACTGAGGGCTAGTTCCACTAACCCACCCTCAGTGTTACCTCTGCATACTGAGGGCTAGGTCCACTAACCCACCCTCAGTGTTACCACTGCATACTGAGGGCTAGTTCCACTAACCCACCCTCAGTGTTACCTCTGCATACTGAGGGCTAGTTCCACTAACCCACCCTCAGTGTTACCACTGCATACTGAGGGCTAGTTCCACTAACCCACCCTCAGTGTTACCACTGCATACTGAGGGCTAGTGTTACGTTCCACTAACCCACCCTCAGTGTTACTACTGCATACTGAGGGCTAGTTCCACTAACCCACCCTCAGTGTTACCTCTGCATACTGAGGGCAGCGAGTTCCACTAACCCACCCTCAGTGTTACCGCTGCATACTGAGGGCTAGTTCCACTAACCCACCCTCAGTGTTACCTCTGCATACTGAGGGCTAGTTCCACTAACCCACCCTCAGTGTTACCTCTGCATACTGAGGGCTAGTTCCACTAACCCACCCTCAGTGTTACCTCTGCTTACTGAGGGCTAGTTCCACTAACCCACCCTCAGTGTTCCCTCTGCATACTGAGGGCTAGTTCCACTAACCCACCCTCAGTGTTACCTCTGCTTACTGAGGGCTAGTTCCACTAACCCACCCTCAGTGTTACCGCTGCATACTGAGGGCTAGTTCCACTAACCCACCCTCAGTGTTACCGCTGCTTACTGAGGGCTAGTTCCACTAACCCACCCTCAGTGTTACCTCTGCTTACTGAGGGCTAGTTCCACTAACCCACCCTCAGTGTTCCCTCTGCATACTGAGGGCTAGTTCCACTAACCCACCCTCAGTGTTACCTCTGCTTACTGAGGGCTAGTTCCACTAACCCACCCTCAGTGTTCCCTCTGCATACTGAGGGCTAGTTCCACTAACCCACCCTCAGTGTTACCGCTGCATACTGAGGGCTAGTTCCACTAACCCACCCTCAGTGTTACCGCTGCTTACTGAGGGCTAGTTCCACTAACCCACCCTCAGTGTTACCGCTGCATACTGAGGGCTAGTTCCACTAACCCACCCTCAGTGTTACCTCTGCATACTGAGGGCTAGTTCCACTAACCCACCCTCAGTGTTACCTCTGCATACTGAGGGCTAGTTCCACTAACCCACCCTCAGTGTTACCGCTGCATACTGAGGGCTAGTTCCACTAACCCACCCTCAGTGTTACCGCTGCATACTGAGGGCTAGTTCCACTAACCCACCCTCAGTGTTACCTCTGCATACTGAGGGCTAGTTCCACTAACCCACCCTCAGTGTTACCGCTGCATACTGAGGGCTAGTTCCACTAACCCACCCTCAGTGTTCCCTCTGCATACTGAGGGCTAGTTCCACTAACCCACCCTCAGGGTTACCGCTGCTTACTGAGGGCTAGTTCCACTAACCCACCCTCAGTGTTACTGCTGCATACTGAAGGCTAGTTCCACTAACCCACCCTCAGTGTTACCTCTGCATACTGAGGGCTAGTTCCACTAACCCACCCTCAGTGTTACCACTGCATACTGAGGGCTAGTTCCACTAACCCACCCTCAGTGTTACCGCTGCATACTGAGGGCTAGTTCCACTAACCCACCCTCAGTGTTACCTCTGCATACTGAGGGCTAGTTCCACTAACCCACCCTCAGTGTTACCACTGCTTACTGAGGGCTACGTCCACTAACCCACCCTCAGTGTTACTACTTCTTCGCGAGGGCTAGTTCCACTAACCCACCCTCAGTGTTACCACTGCATACTGACAGCGAGTTCCACTAACCCACCCTCAGTGTTACCACTGCATACTGAGGGCTAGTTCCACTAACCCACCCTGTGTGTTACCGCTGCATACTGAGGGCTAGTTCCACTAACCCACCCTCAGTGTTACCACTGCTTACTTAGGGCTAGTTCCACTAACCCACCCTTAGTGTTACCACTGCTTACTGAGGGATAGTTCCACTAACCCACCCTCAGTGTTACCACTGCTTACTGAGGGATAGTTCCACTAACCCACCCTCAGTGTTACCACTGCTTACTGAGGGATAGTTCCACTAACCCACCCTCAGTGTTACCACTGCTTACTGAGGGCTACATCCACTAACCCACCCTCAGTGTTACCACTGCTTACTGAGGGCTAGTTCTACTGTAATGCACTGGGGAAAGCACTCAGTCACATGGCCCGTGAAGGTAATTGCTTTTAACTTTTTGAAAATACTAATTTTCTGCCTGTGAAATTAAAGATGACCGCGTGTGTGTGTGTGCGTCTTACATAATTGTTATTCTGCAGGCTGTGGGCTGTGCCTTTGGTTGAGCTCACGGCTGCCAGGCCTGTTTACCGCCTGCCAGGCCCCGGAAACTGGATCTCAGGGTAATTTAGACAAACCTTAAACACAGCGCAACCAGCCAATGAATGGCCTGTTGTCAGGTTACAGCTCCCTAAGACCTAGCTTCACAGCTCGTACTGCTGATTGGTGTGAAGGGAAGCCCATGCATCATCTAGAATTAAATAGCTGATTTGAGCACTCCCGTTTGCTTGAGTATTTATTTATGCACAGTCGGGTGGTAGGCGTGTTGAAAACACGTTTGCTCTGAAGTTGTTGTGTTGCAAACCTGTAATCCACCGGTGCAATCATGATGCACTGATTTCAGTACACACCCAACAAGCTTAAGGAGTTTTATTTAAAGACGTTCAGTGTGTGTATGTGCGTACACGTGTGTGTGTGTTTGTGTATGGGGTGGGGGGAGTGGTGGGTCACTTACGGTCACAAGGCCACAGTACGTCCCTCCAACTCCAAGGACTTTTAAGATTGGATCATAGCTCCATGTCCCTAGAGGGTCACCGTAACTGGTTGCCTTGTTTCACTTTACTTCTGGCTGTATATTATGAGGGAGCTGCCGTGCTACTGAGTCTGTGACACACCACCATCCACAGTACATGTGGTGCTGTGCTGTGTGATGTCAGTGCTTCAAAGTCCCTCATTGTCCCACCACATAGACACACAGACTCCTGATAGATCAGCACATACTGCTGGCTTCATGTTCTCTCTCCCTTCCTCCTTCATCTCCCGTTGCTCTGCTTATTTCTGCACAACATTTGGCTGCTGTTTTCTGAAGTGTTCCCAATAATAATGACTGCTGCGAGATAAAAGTTATTTTTAGGTCATTGTGTTTGTCTTTCTGACTCACTGAATGTTTGGTTGAAACCGTCTGTTGTTGTTGTTGTAGATGCTGTTTGTGGGCTATGCACAGATCTTCTCTGAATACTGGGCATCATTTATGATATGTTTCCCTCTAACCTTTATCTTTTTCTCATCCTGACAATTTTGTTGTTTTTGTTGGAAACTGTCCCATTATTATTTAATCTGTCTGTTACACACGTGGGATGTTCTCACCTAGAGTCCATAGCTACGACTGTTTAAGCAACCACACACACCATCGGCAGCACTAGGCTTTATTTTCTCAAAAGGAGAGAGAGAGAGATTTGTTGGCATACAGTCAGTCGTTCAATTATCTCTGCACTTCATTTTGTGTTCTGTACGGCAGCATCATTTACGACACAGATCAGATCCATTCAGTCATCCTTTTCCTGGAACAAAAAAACAGCCAGTAATTACAAACATTTAGACCCCAGAAAGAGACGCATTTGATATGTGATCCCTAAAGCTGTTAAGTCTTTTCTTTTGAGGTGCAAATGAACAGTGTGAACACTGAGAAAATAGCACACGGGCCCTGTGACGCAGTTATCACCGACGCAGCTTGAGAGCCAATTGAGAAGTGACGGGCCTGGCTCTTCTGGCACACAATGGGGGGAAAAGTGCAGACATGGGCTGTGGTAATTGAGCATGTGGGCAGTATGATGTTTTTAAATGGCCCAGTTAATTGTTATTTAAGGAATGGGCCTTATCCCCCACTGAGATTGGTGGAGAGGGGCTGTGGGGGCATGTCATAGATGAGTGTCATTATCATTAACACCCATCTGCATCTGGGGATGGATGCTCACAGACACCACAACCTCAGCAGCCCTCTCCTCCTTATCCCTTCCTCCCTTTCCTTGCTCTCTCTCACACACACAATTCCTCCCTTTTCTTAACTACCTATTTATCTCTCTTCTCTCCCTGTTCTCCAAGCCATGCATCTTCCTCCTCTCTCTTCCATCCCTGCGCTCCCCCTCTCCAGTGCAGCTGTGAATGGGGGGGAACTCTCACATTAAAGGTCTCCTCTGAGTCCTATTTTACACCATTACCGTGATCTGTCTCTCCTTTTAAGATATGCTAAACCGCTATGGCGGCTGTATGATCTTATTGCTTTCTATTGCTCCAGACAGTGAAGACATGAGGTGACATATTGAGAGATAATGATTTTAATTCAATAAAATAACAAGTGATTGACAGCTCGGTCCCCTTCTTCCGTGCGCAATCACTCTGTACTCCTCTTATTCGCCAAGCAGAGGTCAACGACCAGTGGCATTTGGACCATGATGGAACTGTTGCATTTTAAAAGGGACAGAATGAAATGACTTTTCTCCAATGGTTTCCCTCCTCCAGGGAAGTGGGGAGATAGTAATGTACTCTGTAATGATGTGCTATTACAGGACTTGTTGAATTGTGCTCATACTGGAACTGTGTGCCTTTTAGTGTCTTAAGAGTCTTAAGAACTTGATGGTGGGTTGAAAAAGTAATTTGATGTTCTGACCGTAGATGCCTACCAGGGAAATGTTGTTTCCTAATTTAGCCTTGAAAGGTGGTGTCATCTGTCTGTATATGTGGGGACAGACATGCACACAGTGCTGTGTTATGGCATGTTGTGAACCTCCGTGTGTTGGTGACAGTGTTATTTTGGTCTGGCAGTGGGTGGATGGACGTCCAGAGCTGTGCTGTGACGTGGCCCCAGGTCCAGCCTCAGTGAACTGTGGCAGGGTGGAAAGTTTCCCCCAGGCAGTCACACCAGCCTGCTCCCAGCTCCATATCTCCATGGCTCCATGCTCGGCCTTTGACTACGCATGGAAAAATAGTTATATTTAGAAATAGTGTTGCGGGGGATGCTGCTGCTGCTGCTGCTGCTCGAGAGAGATACATTCATATGTTAAAGCCCTTTGGCCGGGCTGGCTATGAATGATTCACTCACACAAACACATAAACACACGGCAGCACCTGCAAGAAAACGTCATAGGGACATGCTCTGAACTGCTCTGAGGCTGTCTGCCTCACTGCTCTCATTATTCCCTTCAAACCCAGCCACCTCAACCACCTCTAGTTTTACAGCTGTGTTCCAGCTTCACAAGGATGCAAGGATGGAGTACCCAGAGACGGAGCCACTGTGGTTCATCTGAGGATGTTGCCTGCTCCTCCACTAACATCACTCTGGGTTATTTTATGAGTCTGGCCCATGTTGTTCTTTATGTTCCCTGTTAGTTTATTGCTCCCATTTGCCTCATCCTCGCCTACAGCTGAAGATTATAACCTAGATCAAACTAGTCTCTGAGACGCCCGCCTTCCCTCTCCCTCCTCTCCCTATACAGGCAGGCTTACCCACAGTACAGTAGACTACAGCATTCGGCATCATCCCTCGTCACTGACCTATAGACAGCCGTAATGACTGCCTGCATCTTTGGCCCTCTGGCTCCGACATGCTTTAGCAATACCAATCTAATTGAGCAACACACCATATTCTATTTGTTACTCTGATTGATCGTTCCTCCTGTAGTGTAACAATAGCTAAGGGCTTTACAAGCCCCTGCACCTCTCTGATTCAGAGGGGTTGGGTTAAATGTGGAAGACACAGTTCAGTTGAATGCATTCAGTTGTACAACTGACTAGGTATCCTCTTTTCCCTTCCCCTTCTAGGCTGGCTGGGGGACTCAGACGTGATATTTGGTGTTAGTTTCAGTTGAATCGTCAGGCTGAGTGGCTGGTTCTCATATCCCATTGGTCTGAGGTGGTTAATGTTTTTTTTTCTCACCAACTAGGGACAATGGTTCATCTTTACGGATATAAATAACTAGGACATGGTGGTCAAGACCCAAGCAAACTATTTTTTAGAGAAGGAGAGATTGGTCTATATAAGGAGAGGGGTAGAGAAGAAGAAAGGGAGAGGGAGAGAGGGAGGGAGAGAGATAGGTAGAGAGGGAGGGAGAGAGAGAGAAAGGGGTAGAGAGGGAGGGAGAGAGATGGGTAGAGAGGGAGAGAGGGAGGGAGAGAGAGAGAGAGAGAGAGAGAGAGAGAGAGAGAGAGAGAGAGAGAGAGAGAGAGAGAGAGAGGGGGGGGTAGAGAGGGAGAGAGAGAGGTAGAGAGGGAGGGAGAGAGAGAGAGAGAGAGAGAGAGAGAGAGAGAGAGAGAGAGAGAGAGAGAGGGAGAGAGGGAGAGAGAGAGGGGGTAGAGAGGGAGGGAGAGAGAGAGGGGTAGAGAGGCAGGTAGAGAGGGAGCGAGAGAGAGACGGGTAGAGAGGGAGGGAGAGAGAGAGAGAGAGAAAGAGGGGTAGAGAGGGAGGGAGAGAGGGGGGAGAGAGAGGGGTAGAGAGGGAGGGAGAGAGAGGGGTAGAGAGAGAGCGAGAGGGGTAGAGAGAGAGGGGTAGAGAGAGCGAGAGAGAGAGAGAGGGGGGAGAGAGGGAGGGAGAGAGAGAGGGGTAGAGAGGGAGGGGTAGAGAGAGAGAGAGAGAGAGAGAGAGAGAGAGGGGTAGAGAGAGAGAGAGGGAGAGAGGGAGCTGCAGAAACAGAGGTCATCCTAACATTTCAGCCAAGTATCGTTGCTATGATTCTCTAGGCCAGTTGTTCTAAATCAGATGTTCTGGGGATCTTTTCTATCATAAGGCATGATGGGTATGATTCCCCACATGCATGACATCTAAAGCCAACCTCCTATCAGCAGGGCATGGTAACCTTGCAGGTCAATCCTTCTGTAAAGGATAGAACCTTTTCTATTGAGTCAGCTGTGGAACAATAACCTCTTCGTATAAAGTAGGGCTCAGCTTAACTTTTGTCAGGTCGACCAGGTACAGTATATTACAAAAGTGAGTACACCCCTCACATTTTTGTAAATATTTGAGTATATCTTTTCATGTGACAACACTAAAGAAATTACACTTTGCTACTATGTAAAGTAGTGAGTGTACAGATTGTATAACAGTGTAAATTTGCTGTCCCCTCAAAATAACTCAAACACACAGCCATTAATGTCTAAACCGCTGGCAACAAAAGTGAGTACACCCCTAAGTGAAAATGTCCAAATTGGGCCGAAAGTGTCAATATTTTGTGTGGCCACCATCATTTTCCAGCACTGCCTTAACCCTCTTGGGCATGGAGTTCACCAGAGCTTCACATGTTGCCACTGGAGTCCTCTTCCACTCCTCCATGACAACATCACGGAGCTGGTGGATGTTAGAGACCTTGCACTCCTCCACCTTCCGTTTGAGGATACCCCACAGATGCTCAATAGGGTTTAGGTCGTTATCATGTTGGAATACTGCCCCTGCGGCCCAGTCTCCGAAGGGAGGGGATCATGCTCTGCTTCAGTATGTCACAGTACATGTTGGCATTCATGGTTCCCTCAATGAACTGTAGCTCCCCAGTGCCGGCAGCACTCATGCAGCCCCAGACCATGAAACTCCCAACCACCATGCTTGACTGTAGGCAAGACACACTTGTCTTTGTAATTTCACCTGGTTGCCGGCACACACGCTTGACACCATCTGAACCAAATAGGTTTCTTGGTCTCATCAGACCACAGGACATGGTTCCAGTAATCCATGTCCTTAGTCTGCTTATCTTCAGCAAACTGTTGGCGGGCTTTCTTGTGCATCATCTTTAGAAGAGGCTTCCTTCTGGGACGACAGCCATGCAGACCAATTTGATGCAGTGTATAGCGTATGGTCTGAGCACTGACAGGCTGACCCCCCCACCCCTTCAACCTCTGCAGCAATGCTGGCAGCACTCATACGTCTATTTCCCAAAGACAACCTCTGGATATGACGCTGAGCATGTGCACTCAACTTCTTTGGTCGACCATGGCGAGGCCTGTTCTGAGTGGAACTTGTCCACTTAAACCGCTGTATGGTCTTGGCCACCGTGCTGCAGCTCAGTTTCAGGGTCTTGGCAATCTTCTTATAGCCCAGGCCATCTTTATGTAGAACAACAATTATTCTTTTCAGATCCTCAAGAGAGTTCTTTGCCATGAGGTGCCATGTTGAACTTCCAGTGACCATACTGATGAGGGAGTGTGAGAGCGATGACACCAAATTTAACACACCAGCTCCCCATTTACACCTGAGACCTTGTAACACTAACAAGTCACATGACACCGGGGAGGGAAAATGGCTAATTGGGCCAAATTGGACATTTTCACTTAGGGGTGTACTCACTTTTGTTGCCAGCGGTTTAGACATTAATGGCTGTGTGTGTTATTTTGAGGGGACAGCAAATTTACACTGTTATACAAGCTGTACACTCACTACTTTACATTGTAGCAAAGTGTCATTTCTTCAGTGTTGTCACATGAAAAGATATACTCAAATATTTACAAAAATGTGAGGGGTGTACTCACTTTTGTGATATAATGTATGTGTGTGCACATGTGTGCGTGTTTGTGCCTATGTGTGTGTGTGTATGTGTTCGTGCCTGTGTGTGTGTCGCAGTGAGCCTGTGATGGTTTGGTCTGAAATAAAACCCTGTGGTTGATGCAGTGTGTTTGGCTGTGTGTGAACGACTGCAGCAGTGTCCTGTGTTCAGCCAATGACACCTGGCGATGTCAGGAAGGGAACATAGCGTGGGCCCATTTCAGACGTGGTTGCTCACGGAGACGGAGCGTAGAACTATCAGGAGCAGGAACACCCATCCAAAGTGTTAATGGAAGTGATCCGTGTTAAAGAAATGGAAGCACTTAAAGTGTGTGATTGTGTTGGACGGCTGTGCTTCATCATGGAGAGAGAGGGAGGGAAAGAGAGAGAGATGTTCAAATTCACTAGTTATGAATTTTGTTGTCTCTATTAAAACAGTTTATATTGATCCTGAGTGTAGGTTATTTTCCTGACATCTGGAACCAAGGACCCATAACCCCAATCTTTAACAAGTGTAAACTTTATTAAGAAGCACAATGTCTTGAGTGAAAGACAAATTGGATTTTTACCAAACCGTTGCACGACGAATCATATTTCCATCCTACACACCCTGACAGATAAACATGTCCATCACAATAACACCCAAATGCATGCTAGCTTTATGGACTTCCAAAAAGCATTTGATTATATTTGGCAAACAGGACTGTTCTACAACGTTATTGAACATGTTGTAGTGGGTATAACATATGACATAATTAAATCAATATGTGCAGCATCAAAATTGGCAAGAAAATAACAGAATTTGTTAACTAGAGGCAGGGCCTTGCAATCTCAGCCCCACGCTCTCTTATTTACATCAACGAATTGGCCACTATTCTAGAAAAACTCAGCCCCTGATGTTAGTCTCCACAATTCATAGGTTAACTGTCTGCTCTTCGCAGATTACCCTACATTTGTTTTATTTTATTATTTATTTTTTTATGATCCCCATTAGCTGACACCAATGGAGACAGCTGGTTTTACCGGGGTCCGATATATATAACGAAAAATACATTACAGACAAAATCATTTACAATTGACATACATTTACAACATGAACATGTAGTGTGTGTAAATCTATCAGTTCCACATACATGTCCTGTGCCTGCTGTCACCCAAAGCACATGGACCTGCTAGAGGAGTGCTGTCAGACCGGGCCCTGGCAGTCAACCCCAAGAAGAACATTATTCCAGAGAAGATCCAGATCTCAGGGAATTAGACCAACGTTCTCAATTGGTACAAAAATGGTACACAATATATAGAGTACTGCACACACTACAATTACTTAGATTTAAATATGTAGAGTACTGCACACACTACAATTACTTAGATTTAAATATGTAGAGTACTGCACACACTACAATTACTTAGATTTAAATATGTAGAGTACTGCACACACTACAATTACTTAGATTTAAATATATAGAGTACTGCACACACTACAATTACTTAGATTTAAATATATAGAGTACTGCACACACTACAATTACTTAGATTTAAATATGTAGAGTACTGCACACACTACAATTACTTAGATTTAAATATGTAGAGTACTGCACACACCACAATTACTTAGATTTAAATATATAGAGTACTGCACACACTACAATTACTTAGATTTAAATATGTAGAGTACTGCACACACTACAATTACTTAGATTTAAATATGTAGAGTACTGCACACACTACAATTACTTAGATTTAAATATGTAGAGTACTGCACACACTACAATTACTTAGATTTAAATATGTAGAGTACTGCACACACCACAATTACTTAGATTTAAATATATAGAGTACTGTACACACTACAATTACTTAGATTTAAATATGTAGAGTACTGCACATACCACAATTACTTAGATTTAAATATGTAGAGTACTGCACATACCACAATTACTTAGATTTAAATATATAGAGTACTGCACACACTACAATTACTTCGATTTAAATATAGAGAGTACTGCACACACTACAATTACTTAGATTTAAATATGTAGAGTACTGCACACACTACAATTACTTAGATTTAAATATGTAGAGTACTGCACACACTACAATTACTTAGATTTAAATATGTAGAGTACTGCACACACTACAATTACTTAGATTTAAATATGTAGAGTACTGCACACACCACAATTACTTAGATTTAAATATATAGAGTACTGCACACACTACAATTACTTAGATTTAAATATGTAGAGTACTGCACATACCACAATTACTTAGATTTAAATATATAGAGTACTGCACACACTACAATTACTTCGATTTAAATATAGAGAGTACTGCACACACTACAATTACTTAGATTTAAATATGTAGAGTACTGCACACACCACAATTACTTAGATTTAAATATATAGAGTACTGCACACACTACAATTTCTTAGATTTAAATATATAGAGTACTACACACACTACAATTACTTTGATTTAAATGTAATATCAACTGGGCACCTGAAAGAGGTATTGAATGAACTAAGAGAGAAAGCACGCAGGGCATTCTAGCAATTAAAATGGAATTGAAATTGAAATACCTGTGTGGCTAAAACTAATTGAATGTGTCATTGAATCAATTGCAGTGAGGTGTGGGGTCCACTTGCAAATCAAGATTTTACCCAATGGGACAAACAATCCATTAAAACCTTACATGCAGAGTTCTGTAAGATTCTCCTACATGTCCAGAGTAACACTACAAACAATGCATGCGGGACAGAATTAGGCCAATATCCACTAAAATACCATTTAAAAAGGAGCAATTAATTGAGGAAACATCTAAAATACAGTGACCCCTCTCATATCATTACCAAGCACTGCAATGTCAAGAGTTGAGCAAGTAAATGAGTCCCCTCATCCAGCTGGTCCTGGGGCTGAATTCACAAACCTGTTCTACTAACACACTGAAACCTCAGGACCCTCATCCAGCTGGACCTGGGGCTGAATTCACAAACCTGTTCTACTAACACACTGAAACCTCAGGACCCTCATCCAGCTGGTCCTGGGGCTGAATTCACAAACCTGTTCTACTAACACACTGAAACCTCAGGACCCTCATCCAGCTGGTCCTGGGGCTGAGTTCACTAACCTGTTCTACTAACACACTGAAACCTCAGGACCCTCATCCAGCTGGTCCTGGGGCTGAGTTCACTAACCTTTTCTACTAACACACTGAAGCCTCAGGACCCTCATCCAGCTGGTCCTGGGGCTGAGTTCACTAACCTTTTCTACTAACACACTGAAGCCTCAGGACCCTCATCCAGCTGGTCCTGGGGCGAGGTTCACTAACCTGTTCTACTAACACACTGAAGCCTCAGGACCCTCATCCAGCTGGTCCTGGGGCTGAGTTCACTAACCTGTTCTACTAACACACTGAAGCCTCAGGACCCTCATCCAGCTGGTCCTGGGGCTGAGTTCACTAACCTGTTCTACTAACACACTGAAGCCTCAGGACCCTCATCCAGCTGGTCCTGGGGCGAGGTTCACAAACCTGTTCTACTAACACACTGAAGCCTCAGGACCCTCATCCAGCTGGTCCTGGGGCTGAGTTCACTAACCTGTTCTACTAACACACTGAAGCCTCAGGACCCTCATCCAGCTGGTCCTGGGGCGAGGTTCACTAACCTGTTCTACTAACACACTGAAGCCTCAGGACCCTCATCCAGCTGGTCCTGGGGCTGAGTTCACAAACCTGTTCTACTAACACACTGAAGCCTCAGGACCCTCATCCAACCACTGCACCACTGCAGAACCCATGACAAAACTTTTTTTTTTTTTTTTTTTTACAAAATGCAAAAATTATTAAACAATTAGAAAGCGTGATTTCCCAAAATTTGAAACCCTTATTCAAGGTTACTTATTGTTGTTACTTATTGTCCCGTTGACAATCTTGAGAAGCCTTACATACAGCAGGGTTGATTAATGGCTGAGCGATGCAGGTGACTTGTGGTAGGTCGGGGCTGCAGTGTGGTTGTGTTGTGGATGTTATTTTTAACTGACTCTGGGGTTTCTGAAGCAGAGAGGGGACAGTGGTGTATGTGGGAGGGGGAGAGGAGATGGGGCTACATGTAGTTGGGGGTGGGTGGTTCTGCCAAACATGAACCCATGAGGAGAACACGTCAGTGAGCCAGCTCTGCTCTGGACACGAGGCCTAAGGTCTTCCTCTGGTTGACTAGTCATGTATCACCTTTTGAAATGAAGAGGGAAAAAAGACACCTCCATTTAAGCTCAAATCTTCAGGGCACTGCCTAAGATGCCTTCTATTCCCATTCAGATGTGTAGCGCTGTGTGTGTGTGTATGTATGTGTGTGTGTGTTTGTGTGTGCACCCGTGTGTCTGTGCGCCATGTGTGTGTGCCCCTGCGTGGGTGCTCTGTGTGTTCAGGGGTATTATTTATCTTCTGACGTTATACTGAGAAAGGCACAAATTATGAAGAACAACAGAGAAGAGGACCTGAGTATAGGGCCTGGGAGAACCTGGTATAGGGCCTGGGAGAACCTGGTATAGGGCCTGGGAGAACCTGGTATAGGGCCTGGGAGAACCTGGTATAGGACCTGGGAGAACCTGGTATAGGACCTGGGAGAACTTGGGCATAGGGCCTGGGAGGACCTGGGTATAGGGCCTGGGAGGACCTGGGTATAGGGCCTGGGAGGATCTGGGTATAGGGCCTGGGAGAAACTGGTATAGGGCCTGGGAGAACCTGGTATAGGACCTGGGAGAACTTGGGCATAGGGCCTGGGAGGACCTGGGTATAGGGCCTGGGAGAACCCGGTATAGGGCCTGGGAGAACCTGGTATAGGACCTGGGAGAACTTGGGCATAGGGCCTGGGAGGACCTGGGTATAGGGCCTGGGAGGACCTGGGTATAGGGCCTGGGAGGATCTGGGTATACGGCCTGGGAGAACCTGGGTATAGGGCCTGGGAGGACCTGGGTATTGGGCCTGGGAGGATCTGGGTATAGGGACTGGGAGGATCTGGGTATAGGGCCTGGGAGGACCTGGTATAGGGCCTGGGAGGACCTGGTATAGGGCCTGGGAGGACCTAGATATAGGGCCTTGGAGAACCTTGGTATAGGGTATGGGAAGACCTGGGTATAGGACCTGGGAATAGGGCCTGGAAGGACCTGGGCAATAGGGCCTGGGAGGACCTGGGTATAGGGCCTGGAAGGACTTGGGTATAGGGCCAGGGAGGACCTGGGTATAGGGCCTGGGAGGACTTGGTGTAGGGCCTTGGAGAACCTGGGTATAGGGTATGGGAAGACCTGGGTATAGGGCCTTGGAGAACCTGGGTATAGGGTATGGGGAGACCTGGGTATTACATTTACATTTAAGTCATTTAGCAGACGCTCTTATCCAGAGCGACTTACAAATTGGTGCATTCACCTTATGACATCCAGTAGAATAGTCACTTTACAATAGTGCATCTAAATCTTAAAGGGGGGTGAGAAGGATTACTTATCCTATCCTAGGTATTCCTTAAAGAGGTGGGGTTTCAGGTGTCTCCGGAAGGTGGTGATTGACTCCGCTGTCCTGGCGTCGTGAGGGAGTTTGTTCCACCATTGGGGGGCACAGAGCAGCGAACAGTTTTGACTGGGCTGAGCGGGAACTGTACTTCCTCAGTGGTAGGGAGGCGAGCAGGCCAGAGGTGGATGAACACAGTGCCCTTGTTTGGGTGTAGGGCCTGATCAGAGCCTGGAGGTACTGAGGTGCCGTTCCCCTCACAGCTCCGTAGGCAAGCACCATGGTCTTGTAGCGGATGCGAGCTTCAACTGGAAGCCAGTGGAGAGAGCGGAGGAGCGGGGTGACGTGAGAGAACTTGGGAAGGTTGAACACCAGACGGGCTGCGGCGTTCTGGATGAGTTGTAGGGGTTTAATGGCACAGGCAGGGAGCCCAGCCAACAGCGAGTTGCAGTAGTCCAGACGGGAGATGACAAGTGCCTGGATTAGGACCTGCGCCGCTTCCTGTGTGAGGCAGGGTCGTACTCTGCGGATGTTGTAGAGCATGAACCTACAGGAACGGGCCACCGCCTTGATGTTAGTTGAGAACGACAGGGTGTTGTCCAGGATCACGCCAAGGTTCTTAGTGCTCTGGGAGGAGGACACAATGGAGTTGTCAACCGTGATGGCGAGATCATGGAACGGGCAGTCCTTCCCCGGGAGGAAGAGCAGCTCCGTCTTGCCGAGGTTCAGCTTGAGGTGGTGATCCGTCATCTACACTGATTTGTCTGCCAGACATGCAGAGATGCGATTCGCCACCTGGTCATCAGAAGGGGGAAAGGAGAAGATTAATTGTGTGTCGTCTGCATAGCAATGATAGGAGAGACCATGTGAGGTTATGACAGAGCCAAGTGACTTGGTGTATAGCGAGAATAGGAGAGGGCCTAGAACAGAGCCCTGGGGGACACCAGTGGTGAGAGCGCGTGGTGAGGAGACAGATTCTCGCCACGCCACCTGGTAGGAGCGACCTGTCAGGTAGGACGCAATCCAAGCGTGGGCCGCGCCGGAGATGCCCAACTTGGAGAGGGTGGAGAGGAGGATCTGATGGTTCACAGTATCGAAGGCAGCCGATAGGTCTAGAAGGATGAGAGCAGAGGAGAGAGAGTTAGCTTTAGCGGTGCGGAGCGCCTCCGTGATACAGAGAGAAGAGCAGTCTCAGTTGAATGACTAGTCTTGAAACCTGACTGATTTGGATCAAGAAGGTCATTCAGAGAGAGATAGCGGGAGAGCTGGCCAAGGACGGCACGTTCAAGAGTTTTGGAGAGAAAAGAAAGAAGGGATACTGGTCTGTAGTTGTTGACATCAGAGGGATTGAGTGTAGGTTTTTCAGAAGGGGTGCAACTCTCGCTCTCTTGAGGACGGAAGGGACGTAGCCAGCGGTCAGGGATGAGTTGATGAGCGAGGTGAGGTAAGGGAGAAGGTCTCCGGAAATGGTCTGGAGAAGAGAGGAGGGGATAGGGTCAAGCGGGCAGGTTGTTGGGCGACCGGCCGTCACAAGACGCGAGATTTCATCTGGAGAGAGAGGGGAGAAAGAGGTCAGAGCACAGGGTAGGGCAGTGTGAGCAGAACCAGCGGTGCCGTTTGACTTAGCAAACGAGAATCGGATGTCGTCGACCTTCTTTTCAAAATGGTTGACGAAGTCATCTGCAGAGAGGGAGGAGGGGGTGAGGAGGATTCAGGAGTGAGGAGAAGGTGGCAAAGAGCTTCCTAGGGTTAGAGGCAGATGCTTGGAATTTAGAGTGGTAGAAAATGGCTTTAGCAGCAGAGACAGAGGAGGAAAATGTAGAGAGGAGGGAGTGAAAGGATGCCAGGTCCGCAGGGAGGCGAGTTTTCCTCCATTTCCGCTCAGCTGCCCGGAGCCCTGTTCTGTGAGCTCGCAATGAGTCGTCGAGCCATGGGGCGGGAGGGGAGGACCGCGCCGGCCTGGAGGATAGGGGACATAGAGAGTCAAAGGATGCAGAAAGAGAGTCAAAGGATGCAGAAAGGGAGGAGAGGAGGGTTGAGGAGGCAGAATCAGGAGATAGGTTGGAGAAGGTATGAGCAGAGGGAAGAGATGATAGGATGGAAGAGGAGAGAGTAGCGGGGGAGAGAGAGCGAAGGTTGGGACGGCGCGATACCATCCGAGTAGGGGCAGTGTGGGAGGTGTTAGATGAGAGCGAGAGGGAAATGGATACAAGGTAGTGGTCGGAGACTTGGAGGGGAGTTGCAATGAGGTTAGTGGAAGAACAGCATCTAGTAAAGATGAGGTCGAGCGTATTGCCTGCCTTGTGAGTAGGGGGGGAAGGTGAGAGGGTGAGGTCAAAAGAGGAGAGGAGTGGAAAGAAGGAGGCAGAGAGGAATGAGTCAAAGGTAGACATGGGGAGGTTAAAGTCGCCCAGCACTGTGAGAGGTGAGCCGTCCTCAGGAAAGGAGCTTATCAAGGTATCAAGCTCATTGATGAACTCTCCGAGGGAACCTGGAGGGCGATAAATGAAAAGGATGTTAAGCTTGAAAGGGCTGGTAACTATGACAGCATGGAATTCAAAGGAGGCGATAGACAGATGGGTGAGGGGAGAAAGAGAGAATGACCACTTGGGAGAGATGAGGATCCCGGTGCCACCACCCCGCTGACCAGAAGCTCTCGGGGTGTGCGAGAACACGTGGGCGGACGAAGAGAGAGCAGTAGGAGTAGCAGTGTTGTCTGTGGTGATCCATGTTTCCGTCAGTGCCAAGAAGTCGAGGGACTGGAGGGAGGCATAAGCTGAGATGAACTCTGCCTTGTTGGCCGCAGATCGGCAGTTCCAGAGGCTACCGGAGACCTGGAACTCCACGTGGGTCGTGCGCGCTGGGACCACCAGATTAGGGTGGCCGCGGCCACGCGGTGTGGAGCATTTGTATGGTCTGTGCAGAGAGGAGAGAACAGGGATAGACAGACACATAGTTGACAGGCTACAGAAGAGGCTACGCTAATGCAAAGGAGATTGGAGTGACAAGTGGACTACACGTCTCGAATGTTCAGAAAGTTAAGCTTACGTAGCAAGAATCTTATTGACTAAAATGATTAAAATGATACAGTACTGCTGAAGTAGGCTAGCTGGCAGTAGCTGCGTTGTTGACACTACACTAATCAAGTCGTTCCGTTGAGTGTAATAGTTTCTGCAGTGCTGCTATTCGGGGGCTAGCTGGCTAGCTAGCAGTGTTGTTTACGTTACGTTGCGTTAAAAGAACGACAATAGCTGGCTAGCTAACCTAGAAAATCGCTCTAGACTACACAATTATCTTTCATACAAAGACGGCTATGTAGCTAGCTATGTAGCTAGCTACGATCAAACAAATCAAACCGTTGTACTGTAATGAAATGAAATGAAAATGTGATACTACCTGTGAGTGCGACCGGGTTGTTGGGTTCAATTCAGTAGACGTTGGCTAGCTGTTAGCTGTTGGCTAGCTAGCAGAGTCTCCTACGTTAAGGACGACAAATAGCTGGCTAGCTAACCTCGGTAAATTAAGATAATCACTCCAAGACTACACACTCTAAACTACACAATTATCTTGGATACAAAGACAGCTATGTAGCTAGCTAACACTAAACTAATCAAGTCGTTCAGTTGAGTGTAATAGTACTACAGTGCTGCTAATCTGTGGGCGTTTGCTAGCGTTTGCTAGCTGGCTAGCTGCTGGGCGAATAGCAGTGAAGGCTACGTTAGGGCGACGAAATACGATAATTATGCAATTATCTCTGATACAAGGACGGCTATGTAGCTAGCTAAGAAGAAATTGCTAGGATTAGACAAATCAACCGTTGTACTATAATGAAATGTAATGAAATGTAATGAAAAAGTTATACTACCTGCGGAGCGAAGTGCGAAGTGCGATGCGACCGCTCGCTCCAACCCGGAAAGGTTGGAGCGGTTGGAAAGGTTGGAGCGGCCTGGGAGGACCTGGTATAGGGCCTTGGAGAACCTGGGTATAGGGTATGGGAAGACCTGGTTATAGGGCCTGGGAGGACCTGGGTATAGGGCCTTGGGAAGACCTGGGTATAGGGTATGGGAAGACCTGGGTATAGGGGCTCAGAGAACTTGGGTATAGGGCCTGGGAGGACCTGGGTATAGGACCTGGGAGAACCTGGTATAGGGCCTGGGAGGATCTGGGTATAGGGCCTGGGAGGACCTGGGTATAGGGCCTGGGAGGATCTGGGTATAGGGCCTGGGATGACCAGGTAATAGGGCCTGGGTGGACCTGGGTATAGGGTATGGGAAGACCTGGGTATAGGACCTGGGAATAGGGCCTTGAAGGACCTGGGCAATAGGACCTGGGTGTACCTGGGTCTAGGGCCTGGAAGGACTTGGGTATAGGGCCTGGGAGGACCTGGGTATAGGGCCTGGGAGGACCTGGGTATAGGGGCTGGGAGGACCTGGTATAGGGCCTTGGAGAACCTGGGTATAGGGTATGGGAAGACCTGGGTATAGGACCTGGGAATAGGGCCTGGAAGGACCTGGACAATAGGGCCTGGGTGGACCTGGGTATAGGGCCTGAAAGGACTTGGGTATAGGGCCTGGGAGGACCTGGGTATAGGCCCTGGGAGGACCTGGGTATAGGGGCTGGGAGTACCTGGTATAGGGCCTTGGAGAACCTGGGTATAGGGCCTGGGAGGACCTGGGTATAGGGCCTGGGAGGACCTGGACATAGTGCCTGGGAGGACAGGGGTTTAAGCTGTGGTCTTGGCCGCGCTGCTGAAACCTCCAAGAGAACAGGAACATTCCCTCACCCACATCTGATCTGCCCATTTATTAACAGCTGTTTATGCAAGGTTGACAGTGGTGATCGATAACACGAGCACAGCCAAGGAAGGCTTCCGTTGCTTTCAGGGCAGAGTGACGGTCCATACAGTTCAGGGGATGCAGGAGTCTTCACTCTGCAGAGCAGGAGCACATGGAGGCAGGAGGAGCAGAGGCCATAGTTTGGGTTTTGGCAGTTGCATGTTGGGTACTTCTGGGAAAGGGTTGGTTTGAAAAAGTCTTCAATACATATTTTCACACATTAGTGATGACTGAGGGAGACCCAGTCAGGCGTGGCCATGGCAGTTTTCCCACATGTTTACAGGTAATAAATACTCCCAACCCTGAGGTTAGGATCAGGAACAGGAACAGGGACAGGCTGGGAGATATCAGGGAGAAACTCTCAATCTATCTGAGGAAATGTTGTCATTATTCTGCTCCGAGTTTCACACACACACAATGCTGTTGGATGAGATTAGGCACAGTGAATTGTCAATGGGGCTGCAGTGTAGACACTGCAGTAGGACCTCAGAGGGATAAAAAGCAGTGTTGTTGACTGAGTCAGAGGCTAGGGGAGGCTGTCCACATCAGCGCCACTTAGTGGAGGACAGTCATCAGGCCGGGGGATCACAGGCAGGGACATGGACCCACGTAGTCACAGCTTTTATGGAAAGATGACATTTGTTTTGAACCTTTACCAGACACTGTATTTCCACCAGCACTGCTGAGGTAATCCAGGAAGTGCAAATTGCTTCTCGCCTCGCCGTGCACTTTGTATGGCTGACTGAGGAGGAGCACATAGTAAAGAGAGGGGGGGCTGGCCTCCTGGGGCTGGTTCTGTACTAACCTGTTAGGTGAAGTGTTTTTACATAACGCTTTCATAACACATATATGTATGTAACCATGATTTTTTTTTTTTCAACTTTATTTAACCAGGTAGGCTAGTTGAGAACAAGTTCTCATGTGCAACTGCGACCTGGCCAAGATAAATGATAACAGTGTGAACAGACAACACACACATGGAGTAAACAATTAACAAGTCAATAACACAGTAGAAAAAAAAGAGTCTATATACATTGTGTGCAAAAGGCATGAGGAGGTAGGCGAATAATTACAATTTTGCAGATTAACACTGGAGTGATAAATGATCAGATGGTCATGTACAGGTAGAGATATTGGTGTGCAAAAGATCAGAAAAGTAAATAAATATAAACAGTATGGGGATGAGGTAAAGTTGGGTGGGCTATTTACCGATAGACTATGTACAGCTGCAGCGATCGGTTAGCTGCTCAGATAGCAAGTGTGAAGTGTGAACCATATGCATCATACACTACATGACCAGAAGTATGTGGACACCTGCTCGTCCATCATCTCATGTGTGATTAGACCTGGCTCGCAGTTGGCGTTCCAATTCATCCCAAAGGGGTTCGATGGGGTTGAGGTCAGGGCTCTGTGCAGGCCAGTCAAGTTCTTCCACACCGATCTTGACAAACCATTTCTGTATGTACCTTGCTTTGTTCACAGGGGGCATTGTCATGCTGAAACAGGAAAGGGCCTTCCCCAAACTGTTGCCACAAAGTTGGAAGCACAGAATTGTCTACAATGACATTGTATGCTGCAGTTTGCAGTTTGACGAACTGACTTGTTGGAAAGGTGGCATCCTATGACTGTGCCACGTTGAAAGTCACTGAACTCTTCAGTATGGCCATTCTATTGCCAATATTTGTCTATGGAGATTGCATGGCTGTATGCTCAATTTTATGAACCTGTCAGCAACGTGTGTGGCTGAAATAGCCGAATACACTAATTCGAAGGGGTGTCCACATACTTTTGGTGATGTAGTGTATGTCATATTTTCTCTAACTTCTTGTTGTCATGAAGTTGTTGCTATGGAACAGGGATGTGGAATCTTTACAATCATCATCAGGATGAAAGGTCATTGAACCCTGGTTAGAGGTGTAAGATGATGGCTAGTTATATAAGGCATTATATATCCCATGGATTTTTGCCTGATGGGATATGTCCTGGTTGGTAGGGGTGTGTCTTCCGGCCCACCCCACTGTGAAAGCTGCAGGTGCATGCAGCTCTGATCAGCAGGAATAGGATATCCAGGGAACTGCCAACCCCAAGTATGGCCTCATTAATTACACCTGTCAATGAATCCCCACGGATCTCTCTGTGTTCACAGCAGCCAGCCAGACAGCCAGCCAGGCTGGAGATGCAGCTTTCTCTGGGTTAGAGAACTCTGTGGCTCACTGCACAACACTGGCAGCTGTGGTGGTGAGAGAGACCCCCCTTCTCTCACCACACACACACACACACACACACACACACACACACACACACACACACACACACACACACACACACACACACACACACACACACACACACACACACACACACACACACACACACACACACACACACACACACACACACTCTCAAACGCGAACACACACACCTCTCTGGGGACAGTGGGAAGAATTTGATCTTTATTTAAATCCTTAAATTATAGCTTATTAAAAATGCATGGGTATCCGTTTATGAGGTGCTGGGCGCTGTGGAGGCTGCTGCACAGGCTGCCCTGTGATGTCTAATTGGTCTGAAGGTTGCCAACCCTTTGAACAAGGGAGAGCTCCTGCAGCCTGCAGTGTGCTCAGAATGAGGATGGCTGTGTTTATTCTGCCTCAACCTCTCTATCTCTGTCCCCTCTCTCCTCTCTCTATCTCTCTCTCTGCCCCCGCTCTCTCCACCTTTCTCTCTCTTTCTGCCCCCGCTCTCTCTACCTCTCTCTCTCTCTCTCTCTCTCTCTCTCTCTCTCTCATTCTCTCTGCCTCCGCTCTCTCTCTCTACCGCTCTCTCTTTCTCCCTCTCTTTCTCTCAAGACCAGGACTGAAAGCTTGGCTAGAAGCACAGTGTAGAAAGTACATTCTGTAACAGTGTAGGACAGGATACACATGTAGGATCTTAATTTGAGCCAGTTTGCTACAGCAGGAAAATCATGTGCATTATTATGTGGGATTATAATTAATATACATTTTTTTGTTAGGGCAAAATCAAGTCTCACCAGGGGCTGAGTTCTTCTGTATTTATCAACTTTAGAAGCCTTTTTAAACATTGAAACACTACAAGTTTGCATTTCCTGAGGAAACTTAAACAATTCTCAGCAACAAAAGGGTCCTACATCTGTAGGTCATGTTATGATAGTATTCATCTCTAAGTGCTGTAGGAGCTGTACAATAGAACACAGATATATGTGTCGATTCAAACTAGAGGTCGACCGATTATGATTTTTCAACGTCAATACCGATTATTAGAGGACCAAAAACGCCGATACCGATTAATCGGACGATTTTTTAAATGTATTTATTTGTAATAATGACAATTACAACAATACTGAATGAACACTTATTTTAACTTAATATAATACATCAATAAAATCAATTTAGCCTCAAATAAATAATGAAACATGTTCAATTTGGTTTAAATAATGCAAAAACAAAGTGTTGGAGAAGAAAGTAATATGTGCCAATATGCAATATGTGCCATGTAAAATAGCTAACGTTTAAGTTCCTTGCTCAGAACATGAGAACATATGGAAGTTGGTGGTTCCTTTTAACATGAGACTTCAATATTCCAAGGTAAGAGGTTTTAGGTTGTAGTTAATGTAGTATTTATAGGACTATTTCTCTATACCATTTGTATTTCATATACCTTTGACTATTGGATGTTCTTATAGGCACTTTAGTATTGCCAGTGTAACAGTATAGCTTCCATCCCTCTCCTCGCTCCTCCCTGGGCTCGAACCAGGAACACATTGACAACAGCCACACTCGAAGCAGCGTTACCCATCGCTCCACAAAAGCCGCGGCCCTTGCAGCGCAAGGGGAATAACTACTCCAAATCTAAAAGCGAGTGACGTTTGAAACAGTATTAGCGCACACCCAGCTAACTAGCTAGCCATTTCACATTGGTTACACCAGCCATTAGGCTGATAGGCTTGAAGTCATAAACAGCGCTGTGCTTGTGAAGAGCTGCTGGCAAAACGCACAAAAGTGCTGTTTGAATGAATGATTACGGGCCTGCTGCTGCTCAGTCAGACTGCTCTATCAAATCAGACTTAATTATAACATTAACATACAGAAATACGAGCCTTTGCTCATTAATATGATCGAATCCGGAAACTATAATTTCGAAAACAAAACGTTTATTATTTCAGTGAAATACGGAACCTTTCGGTATTTTATCTAACGGGAGGCATCCCTAAGTCTAAATATTCTTGTTACATTGCACAACCTTCAATGTTATGTCATAATTACGTAAAATTCGGACAAATTAGTTGGCAATGAGCCAGGCAGCCCAAACTGTTGCATATACCCTGACTCTGCGTGCAATGAACACAAGAGAAATGACACAATTTCACCTGGTTAATATTGCCTGCTAACCTGGATTAGTAGTTATAACTAGTGATTATGATTGATTGTTTTTTATAAGATAAGTTTAATGCTAGCTAGCAATTTACCTTGGCTTCTACTGCATTCGCGAAACAGGCAGGCTCCTCGTGGAGTGCAATGGTTAGAGCGTTGGACTAGTTAACTGTACGGTTGCAAGATTGGATCCCCTGAGCTGACAAGGTGAGAATCTGTCGTTCTGCCCCTGAACAAGGCAGTTAATCCACTGTTCCTTGGCCGTCATTGAAAATAAGAATGTGTTCTTAACTGACTTGCCTAGTTAAATAAAGGTATAAAATTATATATATATTTTAAATATATATATATTTTCTAAATCGGAAATCGGCGCCCAAAAATACCAATTTCCGATTGTTACGAAAACTTGAAATCGGCCCTAATTAATCGGTCGACCTCTAATTCAAACCCACTCCAGCATGTGGTTTAACATATCAATAGGAGCTCATGAAGTCATGAAGTCAAGCATTGAGGTTCCTCATGGAAACATAATATAACGGTTGGTTATTTAAAGGGATGTTCCATCCACGAGTGGCAGCTGAGTCCCATTGAATCCCCTCCTATCATCCCCAAAGCTCTGTGCTGTACTGTCTAGAAGGGAGGGGAGGCAGCTGAAGCAAAGGATCTGTCAGCCTTCAGTCAGACTGAGACAGAGACAGTCTTTGAGGATGAGGGGGATAGACTCCTATGCTGCATCCCCCACTAGAGCAGAGCTCACACTGAGTGTGTGAGAAGCACAATCTTCATCCCCTCCACACCCCAGACATCGACACACACTCCTGTTCAATGTCAGGGCCCTCCCGCTGCCTCAAAGCATGATATACCATATTTGTTTGTTTAAGCCTGTTTGTTGTTGTTGCCTGAACTCTATTAACATGTATATTACAGCTGAAGGTGTTGGAGTCCCCAGCTCAGAGGTGAAGGAACCATCAGTCTGGGTTTGTCGGGAACAAAGATATTTACACAAGCATTATCCTACCATTCCCCAACTCCGTCTCTCTCTTTCTGCTTTCTTATTTGTGTCACCATTTGGCCTAACTTGCCTGACACACAACTCTTTAAGCTTCCATCTCATAAGATAAATTGATTGTTTGAAAAAAGAATATGTGGTGTCTCCGGATTGCACTGCTTGATTGTGTATTAGCATATGAATGAGAGCGGGATAAGGGATCCGAAGAGACATATTGTGAGGAGGAAGCCTAGACATCCGATTTTCACTGAGTTTTTAACATGTTTTAACAAACTTCAAGGCCCTGGAATATGCCAGTGGAAACTGTTTCTGTCAGACAGAGCTTCACCATCTTAGCTAGAGGCTTGTCTTGAACCAATCACATCTCCCGAGCCGCAGACTATTCTAACACACTCATGAAATCACCACCTGAGGCCTCACACAAACAGCCATGTTTTAGCCACCACAGAAATAACCCAGTATGACATGATGGGTGAGTCACACAGATTTCTATTGTGTGTCTTGTTAGTTTTGACAGTTGTCTAAGACATCAACAAACAGCATGGTAGAGGCTGGCTAATCTCTGGTAGTCTCAGTGGAATGGTTAGGGCTTCTGTCGTGGTTTGGTTGGATGATTGGAGTATTGACAGACTTGGCCATGTAACACATGATATTGGCTCATACTACAGCCAGCTGCTTGTTCATTATTTTCTGTTAAGCCTGCACATTGTGTTTTGGCATTTCTCCATGTGTTTTTCACATGTATCCTTCTGAGAATGTACCCATATTGTTGAGAGACAACAATAAATAGTGTAAAAGAGTATGGAAAGATGCAGGTTATGCCATCTCCTGCCCTGACTATCTCTTGACCATCCGTTGAGCCAACCATACATGTCCTGTGTGCTCAGTTATCAGACCTCAGGATAAGAGCCAGATGCAGACAGTTTAAAATAACAAATGTTTATTTACAAAACAGGGGGCAGGCAAACGAAGGGTTGAGGGCAGACGGGGTCAGTAATCCAGGGCAGAGTCTGTAAGGTACAGAACGGCAGGCAGGCTCAGGATCAGGGCAGGCAGGGGTCAGTAATCCAGGGCAGAGTCTGTAAGGTACAGAACGGCAGGCAGGCTCAGGATCAGGGCAGACAGGGGTCAGTAATCCAGGGCAGAGTCTGTAAGGTACAGAACGGCAGGCAGGCTCAGGATCAGGGCAGGCAGGTGTCAGTAATCCAGGGCAGAGTCTGTAAGGTACAGAACGGCAGGCAGGCTCAGGATCAGGGCAGACAGGGGTCAGTAATCCAGGGCAGAGTCTGTAAGGTACAGAACGGCAGGCAGGATCTGTCAGGATCTGTAAGGTAGGGCAGGCAGGTGTCAGGGCAGGCAGGTGTCAATAATCCAGGGCAGAGTCTGTAAGGTACAGAACGGCAGGCAGGCTCAGGATCAGGGCAGACAGGGGTCAGTAATCCAGGGCAGAGTCTGTAAGGTACAGAACGGCAGGCAGGCTCAGGATCAGGGCAGGCAGGGGTCAGTAATCCAGGGCAGAGTCTGTAAGGTACAGAACGGCAGGCAGGCTCAGGATCAGGGCAGGCAGGGGTCAGTAATCCAGGGCAGAGTCTGTAAGGTACAGAACGGCAGGCAGGCTCAGGATCAGGGCAGGCAGGGGTCAGTAATCCAGGGCAGAGTCTGTAAGGTACAGAACGGCAGGCAGGCTCAGGATCAGGGCAGGCAGGGGTCAGTAATCCAGGGCAGAGTCTGTAAGGTACAGAACGGCAGGCAGGCTCAGGATCAGGGCAGACAGGGGTCAGTAATCCAGGGCAGAGTCTGTAAGGTACAGAACGGCAGGCAGGCTCAGGATCAGGGCAGGCAGGGGTCAGTAATCCAGGGCAGAGTCTGTAAGGTACAGAATGGCAGGCAGGCTCAGGATCAGGGCAGACAGGGGTCAGTAATCCAGGGCAGAGTCTGTAAGGTACAGAACGGCAGGCAGGCTCAGGATCAGGGCAGGCAGGGGTCAGTAATCCAGGGCAGAGTCTGTAAGGTACAGAACGGCAGGCAGGCTCAGGATCAGGGCAGACAGGGGTCAGTAATCCAGGGTAGAGTCTGTAAAGTACAGAACGGCAGGCAGGCTCAGGATCAGAGCAGACAGGGGTCAGTAATCCAGGGCAGAGTCTGTAAGGTACAGAACGGCAGGCAGGCTCAGGATCAGGGCAGACAGGGGTCAGTAATCCAGGGCAGAGTCTGTAAGGTACAGAACGGCAGGCAGGCTCAGGATCAGGGCAGACAGGGGTCAGTAATCCAGGGCAGAGTCTGTAAGGTACAGAACGGCAGGCAGGCTCAGGATCAGGGCAGACAGGGGTCAGTAATCCAGGGCAGAGTCTGTAAGGTACAGAACGGCAGGCAGGCTCAGGATCAGGGCAGACAGGGGTCAGTAATCCAGGGCAGAGTCTGTAAGGTACAGAACGGCAGGCAGGCTCAGGATCAGGGCAGACAGGTGTCAGTAATCCAGGGCAGAGTCTGTAAGGTACAGAACGGCAGGCAGGCTCAGGATCAGGGCAGACAGGGGTCAGTAATCCAGGGCAGAGTCTGTAAGGTACAGAACGGTCAGAAAACGGGAGAACTAGTAAACAGGAACTAACGAGAAATAGGAGTACGGGGAAAAAACGCTGGTAGCCTTGATGAGACAAGGCGAACTGCCAACAGACAAACAGAAAACACAGGTATAAATACACAGGGGATAATGTGAAAATGGGCGACACCTGGAGGGGGGTGGAGACAAGCATAAAGACAGGTGAAACACACCAGGGTGTGACAGCAGTGGACTGGCAGATCTTCTTAAGGCCTGGTTTCAGATTAGTGTTCAGTATTTACCATGGTGAACTGGTGGGAGGAACACCCACAGTCACAGACATGCTGTCACCAGCAGGCTCACTCTCTAGTCTGTTTCCAGTCAGTCAACCCCAACAGGCCTTGAGGAGGAGGGGATTAACATTCTCAGACATGGCTGCCTGGGCCCTCCATCACAATGACTGGCCCTGAATGGAGCTCTGTGCCTTGTATGGCCTTCCTCAGTGTGGCCCTGATTCTGTAGGCCACATGTCTGTGACCCAGGGTTGGCTGTGGCTGGGGCACAATGTAAACCATGGGCTCGGTTTACCAGGGGCCCGGGGCCTTGGCTGGGGCTAGATAGGGCACAATATTTGTCTGGTGTGATGGCCTGTCACCATCACTGAGTATGGTGACTGAACCTGAGATCCTCAGAACCACTGCAGCCTGCAGTCAACGGGGAGCCTGGTTGGGTGTGTCTGGCTGTAATACACCGGGCTACCACACCTGCAGCTAATACAATGCAATCCTATTGAGCACAGATAAAACGCTCAGAAATACTGAATTTGCTTCTTTGCAGAAAGGGTTAAAGCATTAGAAATTCATAAGATTACGTTAACATTAAGACAGCTACCCCAAGCGTTCACATTGCTCTCAGTACACATGCTATTTTCTAGATGGCCAAACGAGATAAATTATGCTAAATAACCTTGATGGAAGTAAACTGCTCACCCCTGTGCATCCTCAGCAGGGAGCCATCACCAAAATGTGTATTTCTTTCCACCAATATACAGTATATTTATTTTGGGGGCTGTGTTTGCAAAGATTGGAAAGTTAATTTCAAATCAAATGTTATAAACAGTAAAATAACAACAATAAAATAACAGTAATGAGGTTATATGCAAGGGGTACCAGTACAGAGTCAATGTGCGAGAGCACAGGTTAGTCGAGGGAATTGAGTTAATATGCACACTACCGTTAAGTTTGGGGTCACTTAGAAATGTCCTTGTTTTTGAAAGAAAAGCACTTTTTTGTCCATTAAAATAACAACAAATTAATCAGAAATACAGTGTTGACATTGTTAATGTTGTAAATGACTATTGTAGCTGGAAATGGCAGATTTGTTTATGGAATATCTACATAGGCGTACTGAGGCCCATTATCAGCAACCATCACTCCTCTGTTCCAATGGCACGTTGTGTTAGCATTTTAAAAGGCTAATTGATCATTAGAAAATTGCAAAAGGGTTATGTTAGCACAGCTGAAAACTGTTGTCCTGATTAAAGAAGCAATAAAACTGTCCTTCTTTTGACTAGTTGAGGATCTGGAGCATCAGCATTTGTGGGTTTGATTACAGGCTCAAAAGGGCCAGAAGCAAAGACCTTTCTTCTGTAACTTGTCAGTCTATTCTTGTTCTGAGAACTGAAGGCTATTCCATGCGAGAAATTGCCAAGAAACTGAAGATCTCGTACAAGCTGTGTACTACTCCCTTCATAGAACAGTGCAAACGGGCTCTAACCAGAATAGAAAGAGGAGTGGGAGGCCCCTGTGCATAACCAAGAAAGAGGACATGTACATTAGAGTGTCTAGTTTGAGAAACAGACGCCACACAAGTCCTCAACTGGCAGCTTCATTAAATAGTACCCGCAAAGCACCAGTCTCCACGTCAACAGTGAAGAGGCGACTCTGGGATGCTGGCCTTCTAGGCAGAGTTCCTCTGTCGAGTGTCTGTGTTCTTTTGCCCATCTTAAACCTTTCTTTTTATTGGCCAGTCTGAGATATGTCTTTTTCTTTGCAACTTGGCCTAGAAGGCCAGCATCCCGGAGTCGGGATAATGTACATGTAGGTAGAGATAAAGTGATATGCATTGATAATAAACAGAGAGTAGCAGCAGTGTTAAAATGGGGGTAGAAGCTGTTAACAAGCCTTTTGGACCTAGACTTGGCGCTCCTGTACCGCTTGCTGTGCAGTAGCAGAGAGAACAGTCTATGACTAGGGTGGCTGGAGTCTTTGGCAATTTTCCTCTGACACCGCCTGGTATAGAGGTCCTGGATGGCAGGAAGCTTGGCCCCAGTGATGTACTGGACCGTACGCACTACCCCCTGTAGTGCCTTGCAGTCGGAATCCGATCAGTTGCCATACCAGACAGTGATGCAACCATTCAGGATGCTCTCGATGGTGCAGCTGTAGAACTTTATGAGGATCTGAGGACCCATGCCAAATTTTTTCAGTCTCCTGAGGGGGAATATGCTTTGTCGTGCCCTCTTCACTGCTGTTTTGTTGTGTTTGGACCATGATAGTTTGTTGTTGATGTGGACACCAAGGAACTTGAAGCTCTCAACCTGCTCCACTGCGGCCCGTCGATGAGAATGGGGGCCTGCTCGGCTCTCATTTACCTTTAGTCCACGATCATCTCCTTTGTCTTGATCACGTTGAGGGAGAGGTTGTTGTTCTGGCACCACACTGCCAGGTCTCTGACCTCCCATCGTTGTCTGTGATCAGGCTTACCACTGTTGTGTCGTCAGCAAACTTAATGATGGTGTTGGAGTTGTGCTTGGCTATGCAGTCATGGGTGAACAGGGAGTACAGGATGAAACTGAGCACGCACCCCTGAGGGGTTCCCTTGTTGAATGTCAGCGTGGCAGATGTTTTGTTACCTACTCTTACCACCTGGGGGCGACCCGTCAGGAAGTCTAGATACAGTTGCAAAGGGAGGTGTTTAGTCCCATTAATTTTAAGTCTGACTTTGGTGTGCTCTTTATTAATACTAAACATACAAGGAGCCTAGAGGAATATGGGTTCAGACTCCCATGGATTAATGCAAAATATAACATTTATTGTTAGCTTATTGGCCTGGACCCTTAGAGCACGTCGGCTCTGACCCCGCCTGACAACGTGTCAGAGAAACACATTTCAGTCACAACATCCTTTTCCCCCTCTCTCTGTCCCTCTCTTCCTCCCTCCTTCGGTCTCTCCAGCCCTCTCTGGGTTCATATTGGGACATGGTCTGGGGCTAGTTGGGCACTTCTGGACTGCCCTTCTCTTCACTACTTTGGGCAGAGAGCAAGGGAGGGAGGGAGAGAGAGAAAGAGAGAGAAACCGATAAAGAGAGGCAAATAGAGGCAGACAGGGATGTGAGGGGTTGGGACAGAGGTGCTCGTGTGTGCAGTAGTTATGGCTTTTATGTACTGCCTGCCCTTTTCAGTGATCTCTTCCATCAGCAAACAGCCTTGTCTCTCCCCTCCAGAGGAGAGGAAAAACCAGCGAGCTAACTGGAGCTAACCAAACGGCTTTGGCAGCGCTAGTACAGTATGTGTACTGTACTGTAGCCAGGGTGCAGTGTGTGGGTTTTTGGCCCCTTTCAGGTCTCCACTCCCCTCAGCTAAAGACTGGTCACCGCTCCTATCACTGTCTTCTATGGCTCCCACTGGTACAACTATAGAGAAAGAGAAATGTCAGTGCCGCTCACAAATAGCAATTACTCTCTGACATATATCATCCAATTATATGGACACTTATAGACATGCTGATGTGAGGGCGGCCATGGGGTTAGAGAAATACTCGTTTTGATGTTTCATGCTCACAGAAGAGCATGGTTAATGTGATTGTATTAGGAAAAAGACAATTAATGAATGAAATGGATGTGCGGCAAAAGGTTTGTAGTGTAAGTGATTATCATTGTCATTATTAATATTGTAGAGTTTTGGATAAAACAAATGAAATCAGTTTGGCGTATAGTGAAAAAGAGGCAGATTAAATTGTTAAGTGTGTGGTCATGTCCCAAATGGTTTCCGTTTTGTGGCTCTTGAGGGAGGCAAGCAGTACTCCACAGAGCTGGATGGGCGATCTGCCGTGCCCTCATTTAATCTGATTTGCATGCTAGAAAGAATTAGGTAATTGGCATTTATGCAGAACAAAAGAGGATCTGCTCTTGGAAAAAATAGGTTTTCATGTTGAATCGAATGCACTCTGTGTCTGGGCTGGTTTCCTCATGCAGCCTTGTGCGTGCCTCCTCTAACCAGGTTGACTGACTGACTGTCTGACTGTCTGTCTGACTGTCGGCAGGCGGGCAGGTTTAGCTGATCTGTGTTTGTGTACACATGTATGGTGTATTACAGAGAACTGGGTAATTTTCCTCAGTCTATGGGTGTGTGATGAGTTGCCCCGCGCTGCCACTGACTGGGAGATACGACATTGGAAGCTTCTCAAATCATCCAACCAAATATTGCACTCCTGTCACTTCACATCTCAATTTCCAACGCATTCACCCCTGGTATGATTACAGAGAGCAGTAATCCAAGACTGAAAGAGGAGAGAGAAGAGAGAGAGGAGAGAGGGGCCTGGTTGTTGTGTAATGGCAGCCATTAGCCATGTTAGTTTATGCCACAGGGAGGTGGTAGCAGGGGCGACGGGAGCAGGCTCACTCTACAGCCCCTCTACAAATGGGTTTGAACAAGCGTTATCTGAGTACGGCAGTTCTACGTGCTGTTGACACTGTAAACCTAGCGCATCACGTGACTCCCTCGCTTTACTAATTAAAGGGCTTTGACTTCCAGTCTTTTTTAGCTATCAATTACTGTTTCTTTTCTTCTCTTTCTGCCGATATCACTGAGGGACAGATGTTAAATGAGCTCAGGAACATTAGCAGATTTTGTGGTTGGGTTAGGTGGAGCAGAACTTGGGATGTGATTGAACTAAATACCCCAGGCTTGTGCATGGCCCTTATATCAGTGCAACAAGAGCTAACCAGAACATCTCTAAACCCAACATCAAGATCCATCCACTAATCGCTACATTTTGACCATAGGATGCATGCATTCCTATTGAAATGATGGCCTACAGTGGGGCAAAAAATGACTTAGTCAGCCACCAATTGTGCATGTTCTCCCACTTAAAAAGATGAGAGAGGCTATAATGTTTATCATAGGTACACTTCAACTATGAAAGACAAAATGAGAAAAAAAAATCCAGAAAATCACATTGTAGGATTTTTAATGAATTTATTTGCAAATTATGGTGGAAAATAAGTATTTGGTCACCAACAAACAAGCAAGATTTCTGGCTCTCACAGACCTGTAACTTCTTCTTTAAGATGCTCCTCTGTCCTCCACTCGTTACCTGTATTAATGGTACCTGTTTGAACTTGTTATCAGTATAAAAGACACCTGTCCACAACCTCAAACAGTCACACTCCAAACTCCACTATGGCCAAGACCAAAGAGCTGTCAAAGGACACCAGAAACAAAATTGTAGACCTGCACCAGGCTGGGAAGACTGAATCTGCGATAGGTAAGCAGCTTGGTTTGAAGAAATCAACTGTGGGAGCAATTATTAGGAAACGGAAGACATACAAGACCACTGATAATCTCCCTCAATATGGGGCTCCATGCAAGATCTCACCCCGTGGGGTCAAAATGATCCCAAGAACGGTGAGCAAAAATCCCAGAACCACACGGGGGGACCTAGTGAATGACCTGCAGAGAGCTGGGACCGAAGTAACAAAGCCTACCATCAGTAACACACTACGCCGTGCCAGACGTGTCCCCCTGTTTAAGCCAGTACATGTCCAGGCCCGTCTGAAGTTTACTAGAGAGTATTTGGATGATCCAGAAGAAGATTGGGAGAATGTCATATGGTCAGATGAAACCAAAATATAACTTTTTGGTTAAAACTCAACTTTGGAGGACAAAGAATGTTGAGTTGTATCCAAAGAACACCATACCTACAGTGAAGCATGGGGGTGGAAACATCATGCTTTGGGGCTGTTTTTCTGCAAAGGGACCAGGACGACTGATCCGTGTAAAGGAAAGAATGAATGGGGCCATGTATCGTGAGATTTTGAGTGAAAACCTCCTTCCATCAGCAAGGGCATTGAAGATGACACGTGGCTGGGTCTTTCAGCATGACAATGATCCCAAACACACCGCCCGGGCAACGAAGGAGTGGCTTTGTAAGAAGCATTTCAAGGTCCTGGAGTGGCCTAGCCCGTCTCCAGATCTCAACCCCATAGAACATTTTTGGAGGGAGTTTAAAGTCCGTGTTGCCCAGCAACAGCCCCAAAACATCACTGCTCTAGAGGAGATCTGCATGGAGGAATGGGCCAAAATACCAGCAACAGTGTGTTAAAACCTCGTGAAGGCTTACAGAAAACATTTGACCTCTGTCATTGCCAACAAAGGGTATATAACAAAGTATTTTTGTTATTGACCAAATACTTATTTTCCACCATAATTTGCAAATAAATTCATTAAAAATCCTACAATGTGATTTTCTGGAGAAAAAAAATGCTCATTTAGTCTGTCATAGTTGAAGTGTACCTATGATAAAAATTACAGGCCTCTCTCATCTTTTTAAGTGAGAGAACTTACACAATTGGTGGCTGAATAAATACTTTTTTGCCCCACTGTATGTATGCTGTGGCTTGAAGACAACTTCAGTCTTATTCCAAATACATTTTTTACCATAAGAGAGCTAGCTAGCTCCCAATATAATTTTCCCTAAGCCTTGTCTTCTAGCTGCTGAGGTTCAGTCTCGAGGTTTCGAGAGGCCTAGCGGGTAGAGCGGCTGGCTGTGAGCTAGTGTTTATGAGTCCTGCTCTTTGCAAGGCAGTGCAGGCTGGGCTCCCAGCAGGAGAGAGGTGAGCCAGTTTGTTCTACTCACCACACAATGGACAGGTTTCATTGGCACCCTGGTTGAGGCGAGCAGTAACTGACGGATGGAGCAGTGGGGGTCAGGCCTGTTACGAAGCACTGGGCGGAGAGTAAATTACAGTGCTGGTGGGGGAAAGCAGGGTGGAGGTGGGGGGTGCTGGGAAAGTGGCCTGGCGGTGCGGTCATGGGCTGGTTTGTGGGGAACCCATTGGACCACAGTGGAGCACAGCTCTGTCTCCACCTCAACCACACTAATGCTAGGGCTGAGCCATGCCTGGAAGCTCACTACGCTCACTAGTCATATTTTCTCATGACATGGTGTTGCTTTATACACTACAAAATCCCTTTTTACTGGTTTATCTCTGTACTAAACTGATGTTGAAATCCCAGGTTAGAACTAGTGGCATGACAGAGAATGACATAGCATGGAGTAATATTGCATGTGACTTTAACATCAATGAATAATATTTAAAATGTATGTTCTTCCTCTGAGAGAAAAAATGATACCAGAAATGAAGTGAAGAAAGAAACACACATGCGAGAGAGAGGAGGGGAGAAGGCTTGTGTTTGTTTTTGCCGGTGCTCAGGGGCAGAGATTTTTGGGAGATGTGAGGAGCGAGGCAGGCAGGACCTATTTTCACTGCAGCTGAGGCTTCAACTAGCCACAAGCTGTTTTTCTAATTCCAAAGATGAGAGAACCAAATATCCTCTATTACACAAAAGCCCAATTTTATTTCTCGCACCCCCCCACCCCACCCCACCCCATCGCCATCACCAACAGTCCCATCACCTCCTGTCAGAAGTGTCTTAGCATATCGAGGACAACACAATGCCTTGTGGCTTTATATAGCCACCAAGATTCTATTGAATTGTCTATGGCCAGCATAATCGTAGTGTATTACCTCACTAAAGGGGAATTCTGTGTGTATGGGCTATTGAGCTGGATGGAATGAGGTACCAGTGAGAGGCTGTTCATCTCTGTATCATCCCACCTCTATGTTAGGCTTTCCCATGAGAAATACCTCAAATCATGCACATTCCAATGGTAAAATACCACCCACCAGATTTAGCCTCATTGTTTGAAAGGAAAATATTGTACCGCCATTGTCTGGCTTCCTTGAATAGTGAACAGCCAGTTGAACCAGTCATTTCCTAAAACACAAATAATCAGCATCAGTCTTCAGGCAGTATACCTGCTGCTGCTAAACGACTGCGCCGCTGGACAAGTGACTGTGTGTCCTAGTTATGGGCTAGCTCTGTGGTCTCAGCCATTACTGAGCGTTGAGAATAAGGCCATTCATTTAGCTGCGTCGTCAGCTAGCTATGGCTGCTGAGCTCTACTGAGCATTCTAAGAGCAGTGAATTATTCCACTCTGTTCTGGAGGCCCTGTGAAGCATGACTGGGGTGTTTTATATACTCTTCCAATCCTCCCCTGTCTAAAGGGATGAGAAACGCTTCGGTTTGATGTCATTTTGAAGTCACAAGAGTGCACGGCACACACACACGCACTTTAAGTGAGCAACGTTAATCATATCAATTAAGTGCACTGCAATCCTTGTCTGGGGTTACTTTAACACCCCACCGTGTTCGAGTTGCAATGATAGAAGTGGGGACAATAACGAGATAAGACCCTTTGGAGGAGAGGGGATTGTTAATGTAAAATATAACTGCTGTAAAAACAGCCAGACTGTTCCCGTAATGGAGGGGGAAGAGATTCCTACTGTAAAAATGATTGATCTTGTTCTTCCAAATGGTTAGTTACATAAAAGTCAACAGTTCTTTATGATGGCATTTAAATGATAGGTACTTAACATTACCCATCTCTTTTCTGTCTTCCTCCACTGCTTTTCTCTCAGCCCTTTTGATCATTGTTTATTTTTTTGATAACAACAAAGCCTTAATCGCACAAGGACTAGTGTTATCCGTTATTCCACAGGACGATTTGAATGGGATTCGTTTTTTTTCTAAACTGCTCCATGTAATTATTTTTTTCTTCTTCAATAAATTGACGTTATGACGGAAACCTGGAGGTTTTTATTCTAGGCGTGAAGATATATCAACATCCAGGCGATAACGCTACACTGATAATAAGCTTGGCTCCCACGTTTCTAAACCATACCAAACCATCGTGTGTCGCCATACTATTTGAATTGAGGAAGTGTGATCATAATCATTCCGATATTTTAGCGATCAGCAATAGAAGACGTCCTAAATAGCCCCTCTCCCCTCCCAGCCTGCAGATGTGAGCTAAAAATCGTACTTGCACTTGAAATACGTTTTTAGGCAATGGATGAGAAAGTGTACTCGCGGATTTGGCAATGTTCAATACATTGGCACAAAACATTTCAACAAAAGCATTCACTGTGAAAGTTGATACAAAACATATAGGCCCTTCATATAGACTATGCGCACTACTTCGTTTTAAGCATCAAAACATCGAATCAGTTATTGTTTTCTTGCGCACACCGCGAGCAACACCTGTCAAACTACGACATTTCTCTCAAAACACAGGGATGTCGATTCAAACGGGTCTAATATTATCAGAAGACCTTGGAGTTAGTCGAAAAATAGTAGGTTATTCTGGGTGGAGTTATTACGCTCTTGCTATGTAAAAATGACCGCCATGGCAGATTCGGACGAGACTAAAATTACGGATGTGGTGATTTGTGTTTGCGCACTTAATTCCAGTACCTAATCCTAGCTCCCTGGTAAAACTACTACGAATAGGGTTTAAGAGAAGTAATGTTCACTGGCCCAGGATCAGTTTGACCTCAGTGATGTACCATGGTCACCTGGTTTGAAGGATGTGAAGTGGAAACGCTGTAAAGGATCCCCTGAGACATTACATTAGCAAGCCACGTATTGATGCAAGTGAGCTAGGATGAACAGGGTAGGGGGGAGGGTGCGAGAGAGAGGGAGAAGGGGAAATTCTATCTCTGGCTCCACTCTGACTCTCTGCTCCTGCTGTTGCCGTAGTGTTGTTGCTCATCTGTCCTGGCCCCCAGAGGCAGAGCAGCTGCAGTCATTCTTGATATGTGGCACAGCTCCATCCTGGGGGGCAGAACCATTGTCATAGTTGGAAGTTAATTCCCTGGTTGTTGTCCCCCATACTGCGGACTGTTTCGGAAATAAATGTACTATCGTATCAATGTTATATGGGGGACACATGAGAGAACATCCTCCCACAGCAGTTGTGAGAAGTGAAGTAGTCAGAAAGTGACACTACTGGGTGGGAGTTGATTTGCTGTAGCAGAGGTGTTTATGTTACACAGCCATAGGCACCAGAAGAGATGGAGTATGTTATTACACTGACTAATCGTTCCATGTTTCAACGTCTGTTTATGATGAAGATTATTCAATAATGCTTTACTGCACCAAGCCATTATGGTGTTAAGTCACCAATAATTACCCAAATGATTTACAGTAAAATCAGGTTAGTGTTATTATCAGAAACATTCTCACTACCACAGCTCCTATTTCTCTGAAATGTTGTTTAGTTTTTTTCTGGAATTGTCTAAGCACAAATGAGAACAAATCAAATCCCTTGATTTATGAACTGCTTTTTCCCTCCCTCCCTCCCTCCCTCCCTCCCTCCCTCCCTCCCTCCCTCCCTCCCTCCCTCCCTCCCTCCCTCCCTCCCTCCCTCCCTCCCTCCCTCACTCACTCACTCACTCACTCACTCACTCACTCACTCACTCACTCACTCACTCACTCACTCACTCACTCACTCACTCACTCACTCATTCATTCACTCCTTCACTAGACTGAGAAGTTGTGTGTAGCTCGAGACCTCTGCTCTGTTCTGCAGCCTATAAGGCAGCTTGTTAGAGAGAGCCCGGGTCTGGTCTGGGTGGCCCTCTCTCCAGGCCCCTCTCTGGATGGCACAGGGCCAGGGGCCAACAGGGGCCGGGGGTTGGGGCAGATTGACAGGTCGTTTACAGTGAGGGATGGAGGTCCAGTGGAACATAATCCCAATTAAAGTAGGGGTCAGTCATAGAGCTGTCAACCCCCTGATCCAGCCTCTTCCTCCTCCTGCAGGGTGTTGCTTCATGCTGGAGCAGTTAGAGCCAGGCACTGGCCCTCTATCTTGTAGTGTGTACCTTTGGCCCTGGAACATGGCCCACAGCTGGATGGAGACAAGGGGTAGTAGGGGCCTCTGTGTGGGGCACCTGCCGTGCCTGGCTAGGGACTACTCCGCACCTACTGTTGTATCAGTAAGCATTTTTTTACAGTGTCCTGATGGTGCTTATGTTAATATCTGTTGAATACACTTCACAACATGATTCTTAGGTCTAAAGGTAATACTCAATCAGGCTAATCAGGCAGTGTAAGGCTAAAACTGTTTTATAACCGCTATATCTGGGACGAACCACTCTACTGTGGTGCTTGAATCCTCAGGTCCCCAGCTACAGTACATGCTGTTGTGTTCCAGGACATTGATCCTTACTGAGCACTATTAGAGTTCTGTCCAAATCCCCAGCCTCGTGCTGCTGCTCGCATCACATTGCATGGCTGGCTGACAGCGTCCCTGACACTGTTACTGTTACTGCCTCTGTGTCTGACATGGCAGGGCCAGGGAGGGAGAGGGGACCAGGGCACTGACAGGAGGTTAGAAGTGTACTGTCTCTCTTAGCCTGTATTAGTCCCTTAGACCATCAATGCTTCTCAGGCTAGCTAGTTTAGAATCTATTTTGAAGTGCCTCATTAAAGGATTCATGTGAACTGACACATAATAACCAGCCTTTTCTCTCAGTAGGCCCACTCTAAAGCCACATGGCATGCTGGGTTTTCTAACAGGTACCCAGTCACTGTAGCTGTATACTCACTGTATACTGCTCCTAGCATCATTGTCTAGGTCATTTGTTAAACACCGTAAGCAAGTGTCTAATTAGCATAACATTCATATTTCAGAACCATTCTTAAGAGACCTTCTGGATTCGTCCGCTTCATTTTAATTGTCTGTTATTGGGATAATAATGTTTTGTTGATTTGCAGCATGTCGATGACCACAGAGGGGCTGGTTGGAATGCAGTGAGAATGTTCTGGTTGCGTATGGGCCCATGCATCTCCAGGGTCCTATCATCAGCCATAAGCTGCTCCTATCCATCTTCATAACAGTACAGGCTGAGTGTGAAGTACAGCTAATCAGTCAGACAAAAGATAGACCTGGATCATACCTCACCATGTTCACAACACAACGTGACGTTTTTCTCCAAGCGCCATCTACACACAGTGGCCTCTCTCAAGCACTAAATCACAGTGTCACCCTCAGTCTCCACCCCACTCACACCCTACCTGCCTTCCCTCAACCTTTTCCCTGTGTGAGCAACAGCAGCTCACATCATCAGCCCCCCATCCGCTTATTCAAAAGCACGCCTGCTAGCTGAATGAATTGGTAGAGCGGCAGAATTGCAGTTTGATGAAGGAGGTGGCTGCCCTGAATCTTTAGCATCAGATTGCTGATTGCATCGGGGCTTGAAAAGGTCTTTGCTAGTTGGAGCCAGGCCTTTCATTAGCTTGCGCCTTGCGCTTGACAGCCTCTCTCTCCCGTCCCAGCCTCTCTGTCCCCCTGTGGCAGCACTTGTTTTCTGTCCTTGTGCAAATGGCTGGTGTAATCCTGGGCTATAGTGCTTGGGCCTGTCACTCCGTATTTGCAGTAAGCATCTTTCCCTCTCTCATCTCCTGAGCCCTAATTGTATTGTAATTAACAATTAGCCATCTATTTATGCACACTGGAGCTGAGATTGGACCAGTTCTAAAAAGTGCAGAAGGAGCGTGAGGAGAGGAGAGGCCCAGTGCTACAGAACACAAGTACAGGCCAATTCACATTTAGTGCTGCTTGTCCCATTTCTCTATCTTCCTGTCTTCCCATCAAACATGTTCAATTTATTTCTCTCTCTCTTTTCCATAATGCGCTCACACATTAAACAAAGCTTGTATTGATATATACTGAAGAAAAATATAAAGTGTAAAGTGTTGGTCCCATGTTTCATGAGCTGAAATAAAAGATCCCAGAAATGTTTAAAAAATAAAATAAAATAAAAGCTTTGTTGACATCCCTGTTATTGAGCATTTCTTCTTTGTCAAGATAATCCATCCACCTGACAGGTGTGGCATATCAATAAGCTGATTATCACGACAGCATGTACGGCGTCGTGTGGGGGAGCGCCGTACACGTTGTGAACAGAGTGCCCCATGGTGGGGGTGGGGTTATGATATGAGCAGGCATAAGCTAAGACAATGAACATAGTTGCATTTTATCAATGTAAAGGAAATACACAGCGATACCGTGATGAGATCCTGAGGCCCATTGTCGTGCCATTCATCCTTCACCATCACATCATGTTTCAGCATGATAATGCTCGTCCCCATGTCGCCAGGATCTGTACACAATTCCTGAAAGATGAAAATGTCCCAGTTCTTCCATGGCCTGTATACTCACCAGACATGTCACCCATTGAGCATGTTTGGGATGCTCTGGATCGACGTGTACGATGGCGTGTTCCAGTTTCCACCAATATCCAACAACTTTGCACAGCCATTGAAAAGGAGTGTGACAACATCAACAGCCTGATCAACTCTATGCGAAGGAGATGTGTTGCGCTGCAAGAGGCAAATAGTGGTCACACCAGATATTGGCTGGTTTTCTGATCCATGCCCCTAACTTTAAAAAAAAAAGTATCTGTGAGGTAACAGTTGCATATCTCTATTCCCAGTCGTGAAATCCATAGATTAGGACCTAATGAATTTATTTAAATTGACTGATTTACTTATATGAACTGTAACTCAGTAAAATCTTTGAAATTGTTGCATGTTGCGTTTATAGTTTTGTTCGGTGTTGCTACAGTAGTACATCTTCTGCTTTCTGTCTTTAATTCATCGTCAGTGCTGATAATGAACAGAACAGATGTAATGTTTACCTGGGCTGGCCATGGTGTAATATAGTGTTGACTGTGTTTGTGTGCCCAGGGCTGAGGGCTTTGATCAGGTTTACACTGCTCTGACAGATGCTCTCTGTGCTCTCACCCTCTCGTCATCAACATGGCCAGTCTGCATCTCTCCCCATGCCAGTAGTTCTATCCTCCTGTTACCATTAGATGAATTGGAGCGCATAACAAATAACTGCTATGGGCGTTTCTGTTTCTCTTGTCATGAGAAATGACACACAACTTACTAGGATGATCTCTCCCCCTCCTGATGTCTGTGGGCTGTAGCCTTGAAAGACGCTGTGCTATGATGAGGGGCCGTACGCTCTAATCGGAGCTGGATATGTGATCTTAGACACTGGGGCTTGAGGTGGCTGGGGTGGGGGTGGGAACGTGGGCTCTCAGCGGGCCTGGGGGGTCTACTATAGTGGGTTGTTGCGGCGGTATAATCCGCTAGCTTTGGAAATCATCATGGCGGGTACACAAGACGGTGATTAAGGATGAGGAGGTTAAGCTTTCTTATCAAGCAAATGCTTTAGCCTGGATTGCTTGTTGTCACACAAGTGTTCCCTATTTTAGAGAAGGGCCAAAGTTACTCAGCTGAAAACAGTTGTCAACAAATACTGTTGCAGTTAATTAGGAGCATGGCAGAATCAAGTGGTGCTGTTGATGCTAAGCCTGGGCACTAAGGGTTTGATGGAGAGGATGGAGGGGAGAGTGAGGGGCTCCCTCCACAGCTTTAACCTCTCACTGTCAGCCTTGCTGCTACAGCAACTGTGCTCTGGATGGAGCCCTTCAGCTTATGGACCAAGTCTGCCAGCATAGTCTTTTCCTTGCTAAACCTCTGCCGTTTATAGTTTACTTTGATGCATATTGGAGGGTCCATTTTTGAGATAGGGATATTGTGGTAACAAGTGGGACTTGTCCTTGGTATGGTGCCTTGGTGTATCCAGTTGATTGACAGCTGGGTGTCTGTGTTGGGAAAGTGGAGGGTAAAACACTGGCCTTGGTAGAGAGGCAGTGACCCATCACACTGCTTTGTGTAGTAGACTGTAGTAGATCAATATACAGAGACATGGGAACACAGGGCTCTGGGAGAACAGAACACTACAGGGCCTGCCTGGTCTGTAGAGAGCTGGGGCGGTCCAGCCTACTGGGAGGATGGGCTCATCTCCTTTCCTACAGGGCCTGCCTGGTCTGTAGAGAGCTGGGGCGGTCCAGCCTACTGGGAGGATGGGCTCATCTCCTTTCCTACAGGGGATTTGTCCCTCTTTTGTCTCTACATTGTATTGTTTTTTATCTGAACTTGCAGGTACTGCAGGCAACATACAGTGAGAGGAACTTCCTCAGCTTTGCAGTGTCCTTCACTTGTTCAGTCTCTAGAAAAAGTATCTGAAAGCCTGTCTATTTCCGTTGCAAAAAGTAATTATCTAATATACTGACCAAAAATATAAATACAACATGTAAAGTGTTGGTCCCATGTTTCATGTGCTGAAATAAAATATCCCAGAAATGTTCCTTTTTGTGGGGGAAAATTCATTTTGATTTGCTGGGCCTGGCTCCCAAGTGGGTGGGCCGTTGTCCTCCCAAGCCCACCCATAGCTGCACCCCTGCCCAATCATCTAAAATCCATAGAGTAGGGCCTAATGAATTGATTTAAATGGACTGATTTCCTTACATGAACTGTAACTCAATAAAATAATTGAAATTGTTACATGTTGTGTTTCTATTTTTGTGTAGTATATATGCATAATTAACTACAATATGTTATTTTCTCTGCTCTTTGTGCTGTCGATCTGGGTTTCCACTGCTGCACACTATATTTATCTTCCTTCACTTTGTACATTTAGAGGTAATAAATACTCTGGCTTGTCTTTGCCATCTTCTGTATACATTTTCATAATCCTCACAGCTTTTATCTCCAGGCTATCAGACTGTAAAACATTCACCACTCGCCAGCCACCGCCCAGTACCCTGCCCTGAGCTTTAGTCACTGTCACTAGCTGGCTACCACCCGGTTACTCAACCCTGTGTCATAGAGGCTGCTGCCCTATGTACAGACACATGGAATACTGGTCACTTTAATAATGGAACCCAGGTCACTTTAATCATGTGGTGGTTAGAATGTTGCGGCAGTAACGGAAAGGTTGCTAGATTGAATCCCCGAGCTGACAAGGTTAAAAATCGGTCGTTCTGCCCCTGAACAAGGCAGTTAACCCACTGTTCCTCAGTAGGCCGTCATTGTAAATAAGAATGTGTTCTTAACTGGCTTGCCTAGTTAAATAAAGGTTAATAAATACAAATAAATGTTTAACCCATTTCATATGTATATACTGTATTCTAGTCAACTATTGCTGTATATACTATTCTATTCTATGTTTTCTTCAGATATACTACGTATTCTTCAGCTGTACTGTACCACATACTGTGGTACACACTACTACATTCCATCACATACATATACAGAGTATAAACATATATATACTGTACCAGTTAAAAATGTGGACACACCTACTCATTCAAGGGCTTTTCTTTATTTTTTCTATTTTCTACAATGTATAATAATAGTGAAGACATCAAAACTATAAAATATCACATATGGAATCATGTAGTAACCAAAGCACAGATTTCCACTGGTATAATGTCCATTACTCATGTTTCTTGGACCAAGCAAGTCTCTTCTTCTTATTGGTGTCATTTAGAAGTGGTTTCTTTGCAGCAATTCGACCATGAAGGCCTGATTCACGCAGTCTCCTCTGAACAGTTGACCTTAAAATGTGTCTGTTACTTGAACTCTGTGAAGCATTTATTTGGGCTGCAATCTGAGGTGCAGTAAACTCTAGTGCAGCAGAGGTAACTCTGGGTCTTCCTTTCCTTTCCTGAGCCAGTTTCATCATAGCGCTTAATGGTTTTTGCGACTGCACTTGAAGAAACTTTCAAAGTTCTTGAATTTTTCCAGATTGACTGACCTTCGTGTCTTAAATTAATGATGGACTGTCATTTCTCTTTGCTTATTTGAGCTGTTCTTTCCATAATATGGACTTGGTATTTTACCATATAGAGCCATCTTCTGTATACCAACCCTGCCTTGTCACAACATAACTGATTGGCTCAAACACATTAAGAAGGAAAGAAATTCCACAAATTAACTTTTAACAACACACACCTGTTAATTGAAATGCATTCCAGGTGACTAGCTCACAAAGCTGGTTGAGGGAATGGCAAGAGTGTGCAGAGCTGTTATCAAGGAAAAGGGTGGCTACTTTGAAGAATCTCAAATATAAAATATATTTTGATTTGTTTAACACAACACAACTAATTGGCTCAAACGCACGAGGAAAGAAAGACATTCCAACAAATTAACTTTTAACAATAACGGTTAAATTAAGGTTACATTTACAAGGCACAAGGCACACCTGTTAATTGAAATGCATTCCAGGTGACTACCTCATGAAGCTGGTTGAGAGAATGCCAACCGTGTGGAAGGCTGTCATCAAGGAAAAGGGTGGCTACATATAAATATATATGTGATTTGTTTAACACTTTTTTTAACTACATGATTCCATATATGTTATTTCATAGTTTTGATGTCTTCACTATTATTGTACAATGTAGAAAGTAGTAAAAATAAAGAAAAACCCTGGAATGAGTAGGTGTGTCCAAACCTTTGACTGGTATGGTATATATATGTTTATACTCCGGACTCCGATATTGCTCGTCCTAATATTTTTTTATTTCTTAATTCCATGATTTAACTTTTAGATCTGTGTGTATTGTTAGATATTACTATGCTGTTGGAGCTAGGAACACAAGCATTTCGCTACACCCACAATAACATCTTCTAAATATGTGTATGCGACCAATAAAATGCGATTTGATTTGATATGTTTAGCAGTTCTGCTACTGTACCCAGTGTCCTTTTGTTGCTGTTCAGAACTCCTCAAATTTACACAAATAATGAAAGGCTGCCATATTAACTACGTAGCTGGATCTATAAATCACTGAGCAGTACCAGTACAGCACAGCAGCCTGTTCTCCTGTTAAAACACATTATTATAAGGAGCTGAAATCCCCTCCATCCCTTCCACCTCTCCATCACACACACACACACACACACACACACACACACACACACACACACACACACACACACACACACACACACACACACACACACACACACACACACACACACACACACACACACACACACACACACACACACACACACACACACACACCGTGGAGAGTTGCCCTCCCACCAATCAGCCCCTGTCCCATTTGGGTTCTCTGCGGCTTGTTAGATTAGGAATAGTCTTTTTGAAATGAGCTAATCACACAATAGATCATTGCTGGTAATGCATTCAGAGACAGCATGGAGTGACTTTGATGATAGCAGGAGACTGTGTCCTTGGAGTCTGCAGTCAGTGTCCTCAGCCTGGCCTGGTGTATGTTGAGTCAAGGGAAGGTTAAGGCTGCAACTCCTCTCTTACTTCTATGTTGTGTCTGAGGACTGACTGCAGGTGTGCTGGGCATATTGACAGTGAACAAAAGGTTTTCCGAAATGGATCTTTGGCTTTCACATCCGACCCGATATTCATAACTACATTCTCAAAAAACGGAGACCCGTTCCAAATGGACCCGGGGACAGTCAGACCCGTTCCAAAAAGGACTGTGAAAAACAGACCCGTGCTGGTTCGGATCAGAGAGACCTGTTCAGATTCGAGAGTAGAAGGAGTGAAATAAACCTCAGACTGGGTGAGGCCAGCGCCATCAATAGACAAGTGATTTTGGCCAAATTATCCACAGTGTCCTTAAAAACTGACTATAACAAATGACAACAAAAATAAAAGTAGTCGTTGTGTTTCGATGTGTAGCATATTCAATACTTTATAGCCTTTTGTTTGATTGGTTTTTACTTTCCTCACAGTTCAGATGTCAGAGATTTGAGTGCAAATTGCATTTGGCCATTTCATGCATATAGGATATTACTGTATAATATTCCTATTTTAAAAATGAATATTGAGGCAGACAAGCTTAGCCGTAGAGAGACGGAGAGAAAGATATGCCGGCGCCATGTTCCTGACATCGACATGGATTGTTTTATACTTGTCAGAAAGGCTACTACTGCTATACAGTGTTTTTACAACAAACTTGTTTGTTCTGACTGGCACCCAAGCGTACACACACACACACACACACACACACACACACACACACACACACACACACACACACACACACACACACACACACACACACACACACACACACACACACACACACACACACACCACACACTCAGTCCCACCTCCTCCTAAGTCACTCAGTGGAAACACCAAACACTCTGCAGCCATTTCCCTAGAGAGGCCTGTTGTCTGTTGTCACCATGGAGAGAGAAATAGGGAAAGTAATTGCGTTGTTCCAGGGCTTGAGAAATCCCATCAGCCTTTGGGCAGCCCTGTCAGAAAGTATAAAGACGGCGCTAAAAACTTAACTGGCTACAGACAGGCTGGGGGAGCACCCTCGCTGAAAATGACTTACAATGGCCGGGCAAGACAGTCAGATTATCTATCAAGGGAAGCAGGTGAAACAGCTGTAAAAGATGTAGGAGGACTAGCAGAGATGAACACTGGCTTGTGTTTATATTACCAAGATCGGCAGTGATAAAAGTAAGTGATGTTGATAAATACCCACGTAGCCTTTTACCACCAGTTGCCATGGCTGTGGTTGCCGGCGGAGGAGGATTCAGCTGCGTTACGCCAGCCAGGGCTACGGCACAACAGCCTGCTGCCACAATTTGCATGTGGGTTCCCATGCAAATGGCCCAGAAGGGGAAATGACAGTGCTTGTGTGTGTGTGTGTGTGTGTGTGTGTGTGTGTGTGTGTGTGTGTGTGTGTGTGTGTGTGTGTGTGTGTGTGTGTGTGTGTGTGTGTGTGTGTGTGTGTGTGTGTGTGTGTGTGTGTGTGTGTGTGTGTGTGTGTGTGTGTGTGTGTGTGTGCTCATGCATACATGCATGTGTGTAACTACTATGTTAAGTAGTGCCTTCATTTCTCTGTACATTTCAGTAACAACTTGTGAGTAACGAAGGTGGAGTCATTCGTTGTCTGAGGAGGAACTAGTATTTCTACTCTCTTTCTTATTGGGAATATTTTCTATTTCCCCCAGAACTCCTTGTTTTTTGTAAATGCTCTGTGCACACTGCTGCAGATGCACTTAGCTGTGCCATGTTTCCCTTTCTGATGGTGTGGGTGATAAACCTTAATATTTCTGCTGCTTTGGAATTAATTGAGGCTTTAATGCTCTCCGATTCCTTCCTCCAGCACAAGCTAATTGTGTTTGGAAAAACAATAAATCATGTATTTATTTGTGACTATCTTAAGTGTTGAGTGTTTCGGATTTTTTTTTTAAATACCTGAATGTGTTGAGGATCAGAAACTAGCAAAACGACGGAATGGAGGCTTGAAATGTGCCACACTATCTGTAAAGACTTTTAGAAATGAACCATGTTATGATTAGAGATAGCAGTGGCCGTTGAAGTAACGTACAATCTGAAATGACATTGTTCGCTGTACAATAAAAACAGTACACCTTTGACAGATTCTCAGCATAGGCTGCAGCCCTGCTATTCAGGGTGTCTTCAGAGCGTGTATCAACATTTGTTGTTGCTTAAAGATCATGCTGTAGAAGTATTATCTATCCTGTCACAACAGCCTAGGGAAAAGGATCCTCTCATAAACAATGCTTTCCCCAAAATTCTATCTCACCATTACAATATAGAGACCCCTTGTCTCTCTTTCTGTTCTCTCTCTCTCTCTCTCTCTCTCTCTCTCTCTCTCTCTCTCTCTCTCTCTCCCTTTCCCTTTCATCCCTTATCGAGGGGCCAGTCTACAGGGGATTCTATGTTTGGACTCACATTAAAGGTGTTGTGATGCGTTTGAAGCCTGATCACCCATCTCTTTCCTCTCTTCAGATGGTCACAAGAACAAAGAAAATATTTGTGGGCGGATTGTCAGCCAACACAGTGGTGGAAGATGTGAAGCAGTATTTTGAACAGTTTGGGAAGGTAAGGAGAATCATTTTGGGTTCCTCCCTTTTATGGTTTGGCAGCAAGAGAGCCATGTCATTGTGGGTTGGAGGATGTTCAGCCCCTGTTCCAGTCCCTGCCCCAGCTCCTGTCCCAGACCTTGTCCCTGTCCCAGTCACTGTCCCTGTCCCAGCCCTTGTCCCTGTCCCAGTCACTGTCCCGGTCCCAGCCCCTGTCCCAGACCTTGTCCCTGTCCCAGACCTTGTCCCTGTCCCAGTCACTGTCCCTGTCCCAGCCCTTGTCCCTGTCCCAGTCACTGTCCCTGTCCCAGCCCCTGTTCCAGTCCCTGCCCCAGTTCCTGTCCCAGACCTTGTCCCTGTCCCAGTCACTGTCCCTGTCCCAGCCCTTGTCCCTGTCCCCAGTCCTGTGCCATATTAGATTTCAGCTCAAGGTCACCTTGTGTAAAACTGAGGATGCTCCCTCTACAATATCAGCTCAGTACTTGACCTCAATAATTGTCATTTGAGCATGTACTGAACATCTCATCTAGTGTCTGCATGGTATAATCTCTGTATTTCTCAGTAGTCTGGTACTCTGTAAAAGTAAAGTCATAGCTGAGCCCAGCAGTGCGGAGCAGCAAGTAAATATTCAGAGCGGGCTTGGTTGTAATCATCGAAAATGAAAAGGGCTCAACACAAATTTCGACTTGATTGAATGACTTGATTGAATGACTTGATTATACAAAGTTTTTCCCCTCCTTAAGGAATCCTGAAACACTTGTGAGACAAACAAATCAGTCTGATTGAGGGAGTCGCTCTGTGTGTGTGTGTGTGTCACAGACAGGGAGGAAATCAGAGTAGTTAGTCTATGTTTTTAAGAAGGGGAGGGGGCAGGAAGTGGCTTGTCTCTCCTGCCTGCCTGTCTGGTGGTGTCTATGTATGTCCCTCTGCATCCTCTCTGTCACATATATCCCTCCATTTATTAAATAACCTGGCTGCCCAATGCAACCTGCCATTATCGCCACACACGCCGTTTCTCTGAGAAGTCGCACGGAGAGGGAAAACCAATTCATTTCGTTTCTCCTCCACAGAAAGATTGAGAAGGGGGAAGGATGGGGGTTGTGGTCACCACAGTGGCAGCAGGGCTTGTCATTCAGATGTCTGGGATGTACATGTTTAGAATTCTGTAGTGAGGAGAGAGCTAGAGGGAGAGAGAGAGGGAGAGAGAGAGGGAGAGAGAGAGGGAGAGAGAGCTAGAGGGAGAGAGAGCTAGAGGGAGAGAGAGGGAGAGAGAGAGAGGGAGAGAGAGAGGGAGAGAGAGCTAGAGGGAGAGAGAGAGGGAGAGAGAGAGGGAGAGAGAGCTAGAGGGAGAGAGAGAGGGAGAGAGGGAGGAGAGAGAGAGAGAGAGAGAGAGAGAGAGAGAGAGAGAGAGAGGGAGAGAGAGAGAGAGAGAGAGAGAGAGGAGAGAGAGAGAGAGAGAGAGAGAGAGAGAGAGAGAGAGAGAGAGAGAGAGGGAGAGAGAGAGAGAGAGAGAGAGAGAGAGAGAGAGAGAGAGAGAGAGGGAGAGAGAGAGATTCTCCTCTATAACATTGCAGCTCGGTGCTCAGGTAAACACACTGCTAGGATAGCTACCTGGGAATTCTCTTTAGGTGTGGCTGTGTGTGTGTGTGTGTGTGTGTGTGTGTGTGTGTGTGTGTGTGTGTGTGTGTGTGTGTGTGTGTGTGTGTGTGTGTGTGTGTGTGTGTGTGTGTGTGTGTGTGTGTGTGTGTGTGTGTGTGTGTGTGTGTGTGTGTGTGGGCCAAGTGTGTGTTCAGGTCTAGGTGACATAAGCCAATTAGCAGGATGTGGGCAGGCAGGCAGCGGGGGTGGCGGTTGTTGTGGGGATCAGGGGGAGAAACAGGTGGTGTGGTCACACCAGGGTTACTGCAATATCTCTCTCTATTCTGTCTGTTCCCTGTTTCCTCTCCTCTCCTCTCCTCTCCTCGGATAGAGTAGGATACAGGGAGAGGAAGGGAACTGGCAGCTCCAAATCACATCACTCTCTCCCACTCTCCCACTTGTCATCATTAGTAAAAGTGCTCATATCTAAACCCCCAGCACAACTTCAGAGAGGCCCGCCTGCTCTACGGAGTATTACTGAGTTATCCACAGTACACTGAATACGTCCGGGTAATGTGCCGCTGACAGCCAGATGAATGGGCCTGAAGGACAGTATCGGTGTGTAATGACTGATTCTCATGCATCCCAATACCAGCGTGACTGACAACGACAAGATCGCTCCTCTGAGTTCTTCTGAGGCAGCACATTTCTGCTGTCTTTTCTGTTTACTGTACTGTGTCTTCATGTGGGACTGATGAATTAGGTTCACCTAAGGCACAGTAACAGGCATTTCTGTATCCTGTGGAAACGTGTAGGGGTGAATATGTGCCAAATAAACACTTGGGTCCTGCTTGAGTACCATTACTTGAGAGCTCTGCATCGTCAGATTTGTAGTTGTTCTTACATGGCATACAGCTGGTAAAAAACACTCACCCTCCAGAAACAACAAACTGGTAGGCGAACTTGATTACAAAAGGGGGCCAGTGGTAACCCTCATATTGAATTACAGCCTGACATAACAGTAGAACTAGAGACCAGGCCAGAAAAGAGGGCTTAACCACAGTGAAGGGCCTAACCACAGTGAAGGGCTTAACCACAGTTAAGGGCCTAACCACAGTTAAGGGCCTAACCACAGTGAAGGGCCTAACCACAGTGAAGGGCCTAATCACAGTGAAGGGCCTAATCACAGTGGCTGCCTAACCACAGTGAAGGGCCTAACCACAGTGAAGGGCCTAATCACAGTGAAGGGCCTAACCACAGTCAAGGGCCTAATTATCTTGGATGGTTTATTTTTAGTCATTGGTTTACTGAAATCGACTTGAAATGCGTCTCAAAACAAGGTGCCCTTATTTGGCTAAGCTGAATCAACTCCTGGACACTTTGTTACTCCTGGCCTGCACTGTGGTCTGTGCTGTGGTGGTTTGGGGTCCGGTGCTGGGCTGTAGCTGTGCCGGGGTTTGGTTTCATCAGCCCCGGCCTGCAGTTTCTTTCCAAATCAGTGAGCCGCCACAATCGGCCCTTTATGTCCTCCTCTGCCCTGGTTCCCATGTCCTACTGGGTGGGAGCCAGCTACTGTTGTACCAGGAGCAGGACTCTGGACTCTTAACCTGCTCACTGCCTCTGAGCTGAAGGGGCTGCAGGGGGATGGGAAGGGGGAGTACAGGGTCACAGGGGGGACACTGAGGCAACCTTAGACAGGCCCTTCTCACAGGTATTTTCTATAAAATAGTCCTCCGTTGTCCTCCAGGAGTGGATGAAGATCTGTTTACATCTTGTGATCCCTTACTTACTTACTGAGAGTCTTAACCTGCTCATTGCTTCTGAGCTGATGGGCCTGCAGGGGGTTGGGTGGGGTCACAGGGTCAGACTCATTTGAACCTGAGATCTCTGTCAGAAACATTTTCCATTGTCTGTTCTCTAAGAGTAGCTGAATATCTCTCTACTATGGTACTGCTCCCCTAGGACAGGGACTGGAACTCACACTCTAATAGTGTAGGTGAACAGGAGGACACAACACTCTGAAACCATGTGCCATCTCTCTGTTCCTCAGTGGACCACTAGGTCTTCTTCTCACCACATTCCCCTGAGAGAAAGCAGATGAGAGAAGAAATGCAAAGATAAAAGAATGAAAAAAAGGATGCCTTGGTTAGTGACAGGAAATTTGTTCTGGTGCTCCGGTAATCTAATATCATAGCTGACATTTCGTTGTGCATTGAGATTTTGTAAATGGCAGAAAAAACTATATTGCGTGACTGTCCGTAACGGCTGCATCCAGGACTCCATATTAGTTCATTTAGCATACCTGCCCAAGCGCTTACATTTAATAACAACATTTAAGTTTTTGAGGCGTACCAAATAAAAACAGTGCTGATGTCCATTAGTGCATTGCCAAGCTTCCTGTTCCATTGAACACAAACAGCCACATTTAGATCCCTCTTCTCAACCAGTAAATATACGATGCACTGGTGGAAATCTTTGTTCGGGATTCTTTTAGTTATTGTTTGTTTGCCAAAATGCTTTAGATGAAAACAGCAATGTACTTTCCCAGATCATGCAGTTATTAAATGCGTTTTCTATATCTACGAAATCCTTAAATCCTACCGTTTTGATGGTTTTGATATTGCAGTATTACAACATGAAAGACACATCAATCCGGGATTTGCCTTTATTAGGTTCTAAAGTGGTTTGCTCTCAACCCACAGGGCATAGACATCAGTTCAACATGTCATTTTGATTTACATTTATTTGGTTGAGTTGTCAAGTAACATGAATTCAACAAAACATTTCACATTTCACCTTCACCTTCACCTTGTCATTGGATTTAGGTTCAAAAAAATGTATATTGAAATGCCCTGATGTTGATGACTTTTTGCAAATCCAATCAGTTTTCCATGTTGATTCAGCGTCATCACATTGATTTTGTTTGGTTGAAAGACATGGAAACAACGTTGATTCAACCAGTTTTTCCCCAGCGTGAGGGCTTTGATATGGAGGAAACATCCTCTGTGACACATCCTACAGTACCTGCATCTCTTCAGAGATATCACAGTAGCTCACTCCTCTTCAGTCACACAAAATATTGTAAATATGGCTTTGGCACTGACCCTGGAACTGACCCAGTATATAGCTTACTTACTTTCTCATGTTATTCTTATTTCTATTTCTCCTGTGTTTTTGTTCTACTTTACTTTAAAAAATATATATTTTTATAGTACTACTGATATTGATTACTGCGTTATTGGGAAAGAGCAAACCAGAAAGGCATTTCACTGTACTCGTGCACTTGAAACACCAGCAGATGGACATTTGCATTACATTTCTATACCCCACTGCATCTCATCTCACCTCTGAGTGTGTAGTCAAAGATTTGCCTACAGAATGTGGTGTGAACTCTCCATTCAGCATTTGTGTTTATCCCTCCAGACCAGGCTGTGGTCCTTATAGTAGGTTGTCTGTAGGACAGCTCCAGTGTTAGTGCTGGTCAGAGCTGGGTTGGTATGAGCCAGCATCAGGTCCATAGGAGCTCTCCTCTGCAGCATGCAATGCTTGAGTGAGACTATTTCATCTCCCTGTAGTCACTTGTTGTTAAGGCCTGAGACAGACGAGAGCAATGGAGATGAACTGGCCCTGACCCTGCTGCTGCTTCAGGACCAGACAGACAGACACATGATTTAATATCCCCTCTGACCTTCATTTGCCCAGTGACTTGGAAATGTTTCCAATATTTAAACAACCACAGTAGAATTGACTTTCACTACTATTCCTCCTGATGTTTCAGCTCGTTGTTATTCCTGTGAGGATGGCGATCAGTGACACAATGCAGGGGTTGTTAAGCCTTCAAATCCCTCACTATGGATATTATCACTATCTATATGCCCTAGATACCTATCTATCTAGTTTATATTGGAGCCCTGTGGTGTCTCCTGCTCTTGGAGCAGTGCATCATGGGGGATTGACACACGGTGTGTAGTCTGTCTGAAATGGCTCCCCTGGATAAGCTGGGATTGCTTGATTACGTTACAGTGCCTCATTGGGTCATTGGCTGATGGAACTGAGAGGCCCCAGTTGTGCTGCTTAAAGAACAATCTGTTAAATAAAATATTGACTGTGATTGGATGGGATTCCCAGCACCTGCTCACTGGGGTAAATCTGGTAAGGCAGAAAGCAGCAGCAGCAATCTTCGCTGTGCTATTGTGACATGAAGGAGGAAATGGGTGTGTGAGGCAGGAGAGAGGCTACAGCAGCCTTTCAGACGGCTGTTGGGTTGAGCACGTTGTCAAAGGAGCTGTCAGAAGTCATCTGCCACTCAGCATCCCCCCCTTCCCGTGGCTCTCAGAGCTCCTAAACAACCAGGCAATGTACAAGCTGATGTCTGCTCTGCACTGTATGGAGCTGTACCTCAGGTGGGAAAATACACCCATATAAACATTCTCAGGAAGCGATTAGGCCTGAAAAAGGCCTATTTCCTCAGATATATGGGATTTCACAGCCATGAATGTAGTGCATTAACCTGTAAGCACAAGCCCAGGGGCGCTAATAACTTTCCACTCTTGGGCCACTTGTGATCTTTAAACGAGGGAGGCACTTGCCAAGATCACGCTCGGAAATTAATACATCTCCCGAAAAGGGCTCTTTTGCTGCAGTGGTAGAGTATGTTTTTCTGCCTAGGTGGAGCGTGTGTGTTTAGAGAGGGGGCTGCCGGTGACAGGTGATATTTGGAGAGGGGCGTCGAGGGCCACGTAGGCAGGCGCTGGCCTCTGAGTGACAGGCCCTGCATTGCCACTGCAGCCACAGCCAAGGGAGAGCCAAATGAGAAACAAAATGATGGTGTCATATTTCACCGCAACATCTGACAGGCTTCTGAAGAGATGTGAAACCACCTCTTTACCACTACTATTAAGTAGTTCTGTGCTGAAAAATGCATTTTGTTTTCGATCATGAAACGGCTTTGCCTAACAGAGGGTTGTCAAAGGCAAAATTCCATTCCAGTGCTGGAGTGCTTTAGGAAATGACTGAGTCATTGACGATTTACACACTGAACAACCAGCCGTAAAGGAGGAAATGACTGAGTCAGACGATTTACACACTGAACAACCAGCCGTAAAGGAGGAAATGACTGAGTCATTGACGATTTACACACTGAACAACCAGCCGTAAAGGAGGAAATGACTGAGTCAGACGATTTACACACTGAACAACCAGCCGTAAAGGAGGAAATGACTGAGTCAGACGATTTACACACTGTACAACCAGCTGTAAAGGAGGAAATGACTTGAGTCATTTACGATTTACACACTGAACAACCAGCCGTAAAGGAGGAAATGACTGAGTCAGACGATTTACACACTGAACAACCAGCTGTAAAGGAGGAAATGACTTGAGTCATTTACGATTTACACACTGAACAACCAGCCGTAAAGGAGGAAATGACTGAGTCAGACGATTTACACACTGAACAACCAGCCGTAAAGGAGGAAATGACTGAGTCATTTACGATTTACACACTGAACAACCAGCCGTAAAGGAGGAAATGACTGAGTCAGACGATTTACACACTGAACAACCAGCCGTAAAGGAGGAAATGACTGAGTCATTTACGATTTACACACTGAACAACCATCCTTGTTGTTTTTACTCCTTGCATGGAAAGGTACCGTGTGTCTGGTCTGTGTCCGTCCGTCCGTCTGTCTGTTTCTCTGTCTGTCTATAGCTACCGTGGTTCGATGCGAGGGCCTAATGAAGCCTCTGAGGTATTACACATCTGAAGCATTGACTGCCCTCACACTAGAGAGGTGTGTGCATGTGTGCGTAAACGTGTGTGTGTGTGTGTGTGTTTGTGCGTGTGCAGCTACCACAGCTGCTTCTCAGGAGCCTACATGGAACTGTGTCAGGGGAAAGAGGCCAGTGTTTTAGAGTAGATATGTCAACAACATCCTTTAGATGTACCAAAGGGATGTTGTGTCCCTGGGAAGGATTCAGTCCTCATTTACTACTATACACTCAGGCCTATATAATGGAAAAAAAGCTTTTTTGTTATGAAAGCCATTTAAAATAGTAACACTATACAGTGCAAAATCCACCTTGTAATATTTTCAAAGACAGCTGTATAGAATTGAATGGACATGATTACCGTGGCACATTAGTACAATGATCGGGTAGATTTGGATGAAGGGTGTTTGTGTGCCTTTCGGTACAGTGATTTGGCACAGTCAAGCCAGGGTTAGGCCAAGGTTTAAGTGATAAGAGCCAGGGTCGCCATCAACGGACAATATCAAATGTGCTCTTTCCTGAACTTTAAGGGAAAAAAAGGAAAAAGGCATTTTTTACATTTCCCAGTGCTGAAATGATTTTTAAAGGAAAGGCACGAAGAGATTATGAATGTTCAGAATGGCCACTCTCTAATGAAGAGAAAGTGAATGTTCAGAATCGCCATGATCTAATGAAGAGAAAGTGAATGTTCAGAATGGCCACTCTAATGAAGAGAAAGTGAATATTCAGAATGGCCACGCTCTAATGAAGAGAAAGTGAATGTTCAGAATGGCCACTCTCTAATGAAGAGAAAGTGAATGCTCAGAATGGCCACTCTCTAATGAAGAGAAAGTGAATGTTCAGAATGGCCACTCTCTAATGAAGAGAAAGTGAATGTTCAGAATGGCCATGATCTAATGAAGAGAAAGTGAAAGCTCAGAATGGCCACACTCTAATGAAGAGAAAGTGAATGTTCAGAATGGCCACTAATGAAGAGAAAGTGAATGTTCAGAATCGCCATGATCTAATGAAGAGAAAGTGAATGTTCAGAATGGCCACTCTAATGAAGAGAAAGTGAATATTCAGAATGGCCACGCTCTAATGAAGAGAAAGTGAATGTTCAGAATGGCCACTCTAATGAAGAGAAAGTGAATATTCAGAATGGCCACTCTCTAATGAAGAGAAAGTGAATGTTCAGAATGGCCACTCTCTAATGAAGAGAAAGTGAATGCTCAGAATGGCCACTCTCTAATGAAGAGAAAGTGAATGTTCAGAATGGCCACTCTCTAATGAAGAGAAAGTGAATGTTCAGAATGGCCATGATCTAATGAAGAGAAAGTGAAAGCTCAGAATGGCCACACTCTAATGAAGAGAAAGTGAATGTTCAGAATGGCCACTAATGAAGAGAAAGTGAATGTTCAGAATCGCCATGATCTAATGAAGAGAAAGTGAATGTTCAGAATGGCCACTCTAATGAAGAGAAAGTGAATATTCAGAATGGCCACGCTCTAATGAAGAGAAAGTGAATGTTCAGAATGGCCACTCTAATGAAGAGAAAGTGAATATTCAGAATGGCCACTCTCTAATGAAGAGAAAGTGAATGTTCAGAATGGCCACTCTCTAATGAAGAGAAAGTGAATGCTCAGAATGGCCACTCTCTAATGAAGAGAAAGTGAATGTTCAGAATGGCCACTCTCTAATGAAGAGAAAGTGAATGTTCAGAATGGCCATGATCTAATGAAGAGAAAGTGAAAGCTCAGAATGGCCACACTCTAATGAAGAGAAAGTGAATGTTCAGAATGGCCACTAATGAAGAGAAAGTGAATGTTCAGAATCGCCATGATCTAATGAAGAGAAAGTGAATGTTCAGAATGGCCACTCTAATGAAGAGAAAGTGAATATTCAGAATGGCCACGCTCTAATGAAGAGAAAGTGAGTGTTCAGAATCGCCATGATCTAATGAAGAGAAAGTGAATGTTCAGAATGGCCACTCTAATGAAGAGAAAGTGAATATTCAGAATGGCCACGCTCTAATGAAGAGAAAGTGAATGTTCAGAATGGCCACTCTCTAATGAAGAGAAAGTGAATGTTCAGAATGGCCACTCTCTAATGAAGAGAAAGTGAATGTTCAGAATGGCCACGCTCTAATGAAGAGAAAGTGAATGTTCAGAATGGCCACTAATGAAGAGAAAGTGAATGTTCAGAATGGCCACGCTCTAATGAAGAGAAAGTGAATGTTCAGAATGGCCACTAATGAAGAGAAAGTGAATGTTCAGAATGGCCATGATCTAATGAAGAGAAAGTGAATGTTCAGAATGGCCACTCTCTAATGAAGAGAAAGTGAATGTTCAGAATGGCCACGCTCTAATGAAGAGAAAGTGAATGTTCAGAATGGCCACTAATGAAGAGAAAGTGAATGTTCAGAATGGCCACTCTCTAATGAAGAGAAAGTGAATGTTCAGAATGGCCACTCTCTAATGAAGAGAAAGTGAATGTTCAGAATGGCCACTAATGAAGAGAAAGTGAATGTTCAGAATTGCCATGATCTAATGAAGAGAAAGTGAATGTTCAGAATGGCCACTCTCTAATGAAGAGAAAGTGAATGTTCAGAATGGCCACGCTCTAATGAAGAGAAAGTGAATGTTCAGAATGGCCACTCTAATGAAGAGAAAGTGAATGTTCAGAATGGCCACTCTCTAATGAAGAGAAAGTGAATGTTCAGAATGGCCACTCTCTAATGAAGAGAAAGTGAATGTTCAGAATGGCCACGCTCTAATGAAGAGAAAGTGAATGTTCAGAATGGCCATGATCTAATGAAGAGAAAGTGAATGTTCAGAATGGCCACTCTCTAATGAAGAGAAAGTGAATACTCAGAATGGCCACGCTCTAATGAAGAGAAAGTGAATGCTCAGAATGGCCACTCTCTAATGAAGAGAAAGTGAATGTTCAGAATGGCCATGATCTAATGAAGAGAAAGTGAATGTTCAGAATGGCCACTCTAATGAAGAGAAAGTGAATGCTCAGAATGGCCATGATCTAATGAAGAGAAAGTGAATGTTCAGAATGGCCACTCTCTAATGAAGAGAAAGTGAATGTTCAGAATGGCCACTCTCTAATGAAGAGAAAGTGAATGTTCAGAATGGCCACTCTCTAATGAAGAGAAAGTGAATGCTCAGAATGGCCATGATCTAATGAAGAGAAAGTGATTGCTCAGAATGGCCATGATCTAATGAAGAGAAAGTGAATGCTCAGAATGGCCATGATCTAATGAAGAGAAAGTGAATGTTCAGAATGGCCATGCTCTAATGAAGAGAAAGTGAATGTTCAGAATGGCCACGCTCTAATGAAGAGAAAGTGAATACTCAGAATGGCCACTCTCTAATGAAGAGAAAGTGAATGTTCAGAATGGCCACTCTCTAATGAAGAGAAAGTGAATGTTCAGAATGGCCACGCTCTAATGAAGAGAAAGTGAATGTTCAGAATGGCCACTCTCTAATGAAGAGAAAGTGAGTGTTCAGAATGGCCACTCTCTAATGAAGAGAAAGTGAATGTTCAGAATGGCCACTAATGAAGAGAAAGTGAATGTTCAGAATGGCCACGCTCTAATGAAGAGAAAGTGAATGTTCAGAATGGCCACTAATGAAGAGAAAGTGAATGTTCAGAATGGCCACGCTCTAATGAAGAGAAAGTGAATGTTCAGAATGGCCACTAATGAAGAGAAAGTGAATGTTCAGAATGGCCATGATCTAATGAAGAGAAAGTGAATGTTCAGAATGGCCACTCTCTAATGAAGAGAAAGTGAATGTTCAGAATGGCCACGCTCTAATGAAGAGAAAGTGAATGTTCAGAATGGCCACTAATGAAGAGAAAGTGAATGTTCAGAATGGCCACTCTCTAATGAAGAGAAAGTGAATGTTCAGAATGGCCACTCTCTAATGAAGAGAAAGTGAATGTTCAGAATGGCCACTCTCTAATGAAGAGAAAGTGAATGTTCAGAATGGCCACGCTCTAATGAAGAGAAAGTGAATGTTCAGAATGGCCATGATCTAATGAAGAGAAAGTGAATGTTCAGAATGGCCACTCTCTAATGAAGAGAAAGTGAATACTCAGAATGGCCACGCTCTAATGAAGAGAAAGTGAATGCTCAGAATGGCCACTCTCTAATGAAGAGAAAGTGAATGTTCAGAATGGCCATGATCTAATGAAGAGAAAGTGAATGTTCAGAATGGCCACTCTAATGAAGAGAAAGTGAATGCTCAGAATGGCCATGATCTAATGAAGAGAAAGTGAATGTTCAGAATGGCCACTCTCTAATGAAGAGAAAGTGAATGTTCAGAATGGCCACTCTCTAATGAAGAGAAAGTGAATGTTCAGAATGGCCACGCTCTAATGAAGAGAAAGTGAATGTTCAGAATGGCCACTCTCTAATGAAGAGAAAGTGAATGTTCAGAATGGCCACTCTCTAATGAAGAGAAAGTGAATGCTCAGAATGGCCACTCTCTAATGAAGAGAAATTGAATGTTCAGAATGGCCACTCTCTAATGAAGAGAAAGTGAATGTTCAGAATGGCCATGATCTAATGAAGAGAAAGTGAAAGCTCAGAATGGCCACGCTCTAATGAAGAGAAAGTGAATGTTCAGAATGGCCACTAATGAAGAGAAAGTGAATGTTCAGAATGGCCACGCTCTAATGAAGAGAAAGTGAATGCTCAGAATGGCCACTAATGAAGAGAAAGTGAATGTTCAGAATGGCCATGATCTAATGAAGAGAAAGTGAATGTTCAGAATGGCCACTAATGAAGAGAAAGTGAATGTTCAGAATGGCCACGCTCTAATGAAGAGAAAGTGAATGTTCAGAATGGCCATGATCTAATGAAGAGAAAGTGAACGTTCAGAATGGCCACTAATGAAGAGAAAGTGAATGTTCAGAATGGCCACGCTCTAATGAAGAGAAAGTGAATGTTCAGAATGGCCACTAATGAAGAGAAAGTGAATGTTCAGAATGGCCATGATCTAATGAAGAGAAAGTGAATGTTCAGAATGGCCACTAATGAAGAGAAAGTGAATGTTCAGAATGGCCACTCTCTAATGAAGAGAAAGTGAATGTTCAGAATGGCCACTCTCTAATGAAGAGAAAGTGAATGTTCAGAATGGCCACTCTCTAATGAAGAGAAAGTGAATGTTCAGAATGGCCACGCTCTAATGAAGAGAAAGTGAATGTTCAGAATGGCCACTCTCTAATGAAGAGAAAGTGAATGTTCAGAATGGCCACTCTCTAATGAAGAGAAAGTGAATGTTCAGAATGGCCACTCTCTAATGAAGAGAAAGTGAATGCTCAGAATGGCCTCTCTCTAATGAAGAGAAAGTGATTGCTCAGAATGGCCATGATCTAATGAAGAGAAAGTGAATGCTCAGAATGGCCATGATCTAATGAAGAGAAAGTGAATGTTCAGAATGGCCATGCTCTAATGAAGAGAAAGTGAATGTTCAGAATGGCCACGCTCTAATGAAGAGAAAGTGAATACTCAGAATGGCCACTCTCTAATGAAGAGAAAGTGAATGTTCAGAATGGCCACTCTCTAATGAAGAGAAAGTGAATGTTCAGAATGGCCACGCTCTAATGAAGAGAAAGTGAATGTTCAGAATGGCCACTAATGAAGAGAAAGTGAATGTTCAGAATGGCCACGCTCTAATGAAGAGAAAGTGAATGTTCAGAATGGCCACTAATGAAGAGAAAGTGAATGTTCAGAATGGCCACGCTCTAATGAAGAGAAAGTGAATGTTCAGAATGGCCACTAATGAAGAGAAAGTGAATGTTCAGAATGGCCATGATCTAATGAAGAGAAAGTGAATGTTCAGAATGGCCACTCTCTAATGAAGAGAAAGTGAATGTTCAGAATGGCCACGCTCTAATGAAGAGAAAGTGAATGTTCAGAATGGCCACTAATGAAGAGAAAGTGAATGTTCAGAATGGCCACTCTCTAATGAAGAGAAAGTGAATATTCAGAATGGCCACTCTCTAATGAAGAGAAAGTGAATGTTCAGAATGGCCACTCTCTAATGAAGAGAAAGTGAATGTTCAGAATAGCCACGCTCTAATGAAGAGAAAGTGAATGTTCAGAATGGCCATGATCTAATGAAGAGAAAGTGAATGTTCAGAATGGCCACTCTCTAATGAAGAGAAAGTGAATACTCAGAATGGCCACTCTCTAATGAAGAGAAAGTGAATGTTCAGAATGGCCACTCTCTAATG
>NW_026288750.1:2500-5000 GCF_023373465.1 Oncorhynchus keta | reverse complement strand
TCCTTCCCTCCCTCCTCCTCTCTCCTTCCCTCCTCCTCTCTCCTTCCCTCCCTCCTCCTCTCTCCTTCCCTCCCTCCTCCTCTCTCCTTCCCTCTCTTCTCCTCTCTCCTTCCCTCCCTCCTCCCTCTCTCCTTCCCTCCCTCCCTCCTCTCTCCTACCCTCCCTCCCTTCTCCTCTCTCCTTCCCTCTCTCCTCCTCTCTCCTTCCCTCTCTCCTTACCTCTCTCCTCCTCTCTCCTTCCCTCCCTCCCTCCTCCTCTCTCCTTCCCACTCTCCTCCTCTCTCCCTCTCTCTCTCCTCCTCTTCACTCTGTCTCTCGCTCTCTCTGTCACAGTTATCAGCATATTCAGTCTCACTGAATAGAGACATATCACCGCCTCTACTTCTTCCTCAGAGAGACATGTCACTGCCTCTACTTCTTCCTCAAAGAGACATATCACTGCCTCTACTTTTTCCTCAGAGACATATCACTGCCTCTACTTCTTCCTCAAATAGACATGTCACTGCCTCTACTTCTTCCTCAGAGAGACACATCACTGCCTCTACTTATTCCTCAAAGAGACATATCACTGCCTCTACTTCTTCCTCAGAGAGACATGTCACTGCCTCTATTTCTTCCTCAGAGAGACATATCACTGCCTCTACTTCTTCCTCAGAGAGACACATCACTGCCTCTACTTATTCCTCAAAGAGACATATCACTGCCTCTACTACTTCCTCAAAAAGACATATCACTGCCTCTACTTCTTCCTCAGAGAGACATATCACTGCCTCTACTTCTTCCTCAGAGAGACATATCACTGCCTCTACTTTTCTTCAAAGAGACATGTCACTGCCTCTACTTCTTCCTCAGAGAGACATATCACTGCCTCTACTACTTCCTCAGAGAGACATGTCACTGCCTCTATTTCTTCCTCAGAGAGACATATCACTGCCTCTACTTCTTCCTCAGAGAGACACATCACTGCCTCTACTTATTCCTCAAAGAGACATATCACTGCCTCTACTACTTCCTCAAAAAGACATATCACTGCCTCTACTTCATCCTCAAAGAGACATATCACTGCCTCTACTTCTTCCTCAGAGAGACATATCACTGCCTCTACTTTTCTTCAAAGAGACATGTCACTGCCTCTACTTCTTCCTCAGAGAGACATATCACTGCCTCCACTTCTTCCTCAGAGACATATCACTGCCTCTACTTCTTCCTCAGAGAGACATATCACTGCCTCTACTTCTTCCTCAGAGAGACATATCACTGCCTCTACTTCTTCCTCAGAGAGACATATCACTGCCTCTACTTCTTCCTCAAAGAGACATATCACTGCCTCTACTTCTTCCTCAGAGAGACATATCACTGCCTCTACTTTTCTTCAAAGAGACATGTCACTGCCACTACTTCTTCCTCAGAGAGACATATCACTGCCTCTACTTCTTCCTCAGAGAGACATATCACTGCCTCTACTTTTCTTCAAAGAGACATGTCACTGCCTCTACTTATTCCTCAAAGAGACATATCACTGCCTCCACTTCTTCCTCAGAGACATATCACTGCCTCTACTTCTTCCTCAGAGAGACATATCACTGCCTCTACTTCTTCCTCAGAGAGACATATCACTGCCTCTACTTCTTCCTCAGAGAGACATATCACTGCCTCTACTTCTTCCTCAGAGAGACATATCACTGCCTCTACTTCTTCCTCAGAGAGACATATCACTGCCTCTACTTCTTCCTCAGAGAGACATATCACTGCCTCTACTTCTTCCTCAAAGAGACATATCACTGCCTCTACTTCTTCCTCAGAGAGACATATCACTGCCTCTACTTTTCTTCAAAGAGACATGTCACTGTCTCTACTTCTTCCTCAGAGAGACATATCACTGCCTCTACTTCTTCCTCAGAGAGACATGTCACTGCCTCTATTTCTTCCTCAGAGAGACATATCACTGCCTCTACTTCTTCCTCAGAGAGACACATCACTGCCTCTACTTATTCCTCAAAGAGACATATCACTGCCTCTACTACTTCCTCAAAAAGACATATCACTGCCTCTACTTCTTCCTCAGAGAGACATATCACTGCCTCTACTTTTCTTCAAAGAGACATGTCACTGCCTCTACTTCTTCCTCAGAGAGACATATCACTGCCTCTACTACTTCCTCAGAGAGACATATCACGGCCTCTACTACTTCCTCAGAGAGACATATCACTGCCTCTACTACTTCCTCAAAGAGACATATCACGGCCTCTACTACTTCCTCAAAGAGACATATCACTGCCTCTACTACTTCCTCAAAAAGACATATCACTGCCTCTACTACTTCCTCAGAGAGACATGTCACTGCCTCTACTTCTTCCCCAGAGAGACATATCACTGCCTCCACTTCTTCCTCAGAGACATATCACTGCCTCTACTTCTTCCTCAGAGAGACATATCACTGCCTCTACTTCTTCCTCAGAGAGACATATCACTGCCTCTACTTCTTCCTCAGAGAGACATA
>NW_026288749.1:160000-207396 GCF_023373465.1 Oncorhynchus keta | reverse complement strand
CACCATATATAATAAGGTCATTCATGTTGGTATGTCTCTATATTCACATCACCATATATAATAAGGTCATTCATGTTGGTATGTCTCTACATACACATCACCATATATAATAAGGTCATTCATGTTGGTATGTCTCTAACTACAGATTCACATTCACCATATATAAATAAGGTCATTCATGTTGGGTCATTCATGTTATATGTCTCTACATTCAGATCACCATATATAATAAGGTCATTCATGTTGGTATGTCTCTATATTCATACACATCACCATCACCATAATAATAAGGTCATTCATGTTGGTATGTCTCTCATTCATGTTGGTATGTCACATCACACTATACCATATAATACAGTCTGTCGTCATGTTGGTATGTCTCTATATTCACATCACCATATATAATAAGGTCATTCATGTTGGTATGTCTCTACATTCACATCACCATATATAATAAGGTCATTCATGTTGGTATGTCTCTACCTACAGATCACCATATATAATAAGGTCATTCATGTTGGTATGTCTCTATATTCATCACCATAATAAGGTCATTCATGTTGGTATGTCTCTATATTCACATCACCATATATAATAAGGTCATTCATGTTGGTATGTCTCTATATTCACATCACCATATATAATAAGTATGTCATTCATGTTGGTATGTCTCTATATACACATCACCATATATAATAAGGTCATTCATGTTGGTATGTCTCTACATACACATCACCATATATAATCATTCATGTTGTATGTCTCTATATTCAGATCACCATATATAATAAGGTCATTCATGTTGGTATGTCTCTACATACACATCACCATATATAATAAGGTCATTCATGTTGGTATGTCTCTATATTTGGTATGTCACATCACCATATATAATAAGGTCATTCATGTTGGTATGTCTCTACATACACATCACCATATATAATAAGGTCATTCATGTTGGTATGTCTCTACCTACAGATCACCATATATAATAAGGTCATTCATGTTGGTATGTCTCTATATTCACATCACCATATATATAAGAGTCATTCATGTTGGTATGTCTCTATATTCACATCACCATATATAATAAGGTCATTCATGTTGGTATGTCTCTACATACACATCACCATATATAATAAGGTCATTCATGTTGGTATGTCTCTAACTACAGATCACCATATATAATAAGGTCATTCATGTTGGTATGTCTCTACATACACATCACCATATATAATAAGGTCATTCATGTTGGTATGTCTCTACATACACATCACCATGTATAATAAGGTCATTCATGTTGGTATGTCTCTACATACACATCACCATATATAAAAGGTCATTCATGTTGGTATGTCTCTACCTACTACAGATCACCATCACCATATAATAAGGTCATTCATGTTGGTATGTCTCTATATCACATCACCATATATAATAAGGTCATTCATGTTGGTATGTCTCTACACTCACATCACCATATATAATAAGGTCATTCATGTTGGTATGTCTCTACATACACATCACCATATATAATAAGGTCATTCATGTTGGTATGTCTCTACATACAGATCACCATATATAATAAGGTCATTCATGTTGGTATGTCTCTAACTTCACATCACCATATATAATAAGGTCATTCATGTTGGTATGTCTCTACATACACATCACCATATATAATAAGGTCATTCATGTTGGTATGTCTCTACATACACATCACCATATATAATAAGGTCATTCATGTTGGTATGTCTCTATATTCACATCACCATATATAATAAGGTCATTCATGTTGGTATGTCTCTAACTACAGATCACATGTCTCTATCTCACCATTGCACTTGCTCCCCATTCCCTAGCATTGTTTGGCTAAGCGTATATCTCTACATACAGATCGACATATCTTAAATCCAGCCTCAAGCTCCATTCTAAAAACAGCTCTTCAACCCATCTATTGCACTTGGTTCCCTTCCGAGCGCTGTTTGGTTAAGAAGTGATTGCCTGTCACACAAGACAGTAGAGCATCCCCATCCCCTAGCTACTCCCCTGGTATTTGAACAATCTCTGTACTCATATTCTCTCCAGTGGAACTTATCCTTCTTCGTCTAATGTTATGGCTTCCCAGAGCTTTAACTAGTATTCTTCATACATTGATGAGAGAGAAATCGCTAGAGACAGAGACAGAGACAGATCTTCAACCCAGAGACAGATACAGAGAGAGAGAGAGACACAGAGAGAGAGAAAGAGAGAGAGAGAGAGAGAGAGAGAGAGAGAGAGAGAGAGAGAGAGATACAGAGAGAGAGAGAGAGAGAGAGAGAGAGAGAGAGACAGAGAGAGAGAGAGAAAGAGAGAGAGAGAGAGAGAGACAGAGAGAGAGAGACAGATACAGAGAGAGAGAAAGAGAGAGAGCTAGACAGAGACAGAGAGAGAGAGATACAGAGAGAGAGAAAGACACAGAGAGAGAGAGACACAGAGAGAGAGAAGACAGATACAGAGAGAGAGAGAGAGACAGATATAGAGAGAGAGAGACAGACACACAGAGAGAGAGACACAGAGAGAGACAGACAGAGACAGAGACAGATACAGAGAGAGAGAGAGATATAGAGATAGATACAGAGAGAGAGAGAGAGGGAGTGTGTCTTCTACATTAGCTGTGTGTGTGTGTGTGTTGGTGGATTAGTGTGTGTTTTAGTGTGTGTCATATTCTTCTTGGAGTAGTTGACCATCAGAGACCGTCAGGGTCTGCTTTTAACAGGAGAAGTAGGCAGTTTAATTGACCATGAACACGACGATTCCTCCTCCGTGTCTGAGAGCAGAGGGCTGAAGGCGTCTGACAGGGGATGTGTGTGTGTGTGTGTGTGTGTGTGTGTGTGTGTGTGTGTGTGTGTGTGTGTGTGTGTGTGTGTGTGTGTGTGTGTGTGTGTGTGTGTGTGTGTGTGTGTGTGTGTGTGTGTGTGTGTGTGTGGGGTGTGTGTGTGTGTGGTGTCTGTGTGTGTCTGACGGGAATGTCTATGTGTATGTGTGTCTGACAGGGGTTGTGTGTGTGTGTGTGTGTGTGTCTGACAGGGGTTGTGTGTGTGTCTGACAGGGGTTGTGGTGTGTGTGTGTGTGTGTGTGTGTGTCTGACAGGGGGGTGTGTGTGTCTGACAGGGGAGGTGTGTGTGTGATTTGAATAAGTCGGAATATCTAACATTAAAACCCATTTCTGACTGGTGCGGATCTCAGGACGTTGTTTCATCCATTAAATTAAAAGGTTCTGATGAAAAGCAATCCCCCTCTCTCCCAAACACACACACAGACACACCCTCCCTCTCCGTCCCCAACCAATTCAATCCAATAGTGTTTTGTTACGTGGTCTGCATTATAGCAAGTCATTGATCTCTTGCAGTGTGTGTGTATGTGTGTCTATGTGTGTGTGTGTGTGTGTGTGTGTGTGTGTGTGTGTGTGTGTGTGTGTGTGTGTGTGTGTGTGTGTGTGTGTGTGTGTGTGTGTGTGTGTGTGTGTGTGTGTGTGTGATGCGTGTGTGTGGAATGACCTTATCGAACTTTGTGTGAACTTAATGAATGGCTGAACCATTTGGAATGAAAACGGCTGAACTTGAACCATTTGGAATGAATGGCTGAACCATTTGGAATGAATGGCTGAACCATTTGGAACCATTTGGAATGGCTGAACCATTTGGAATGAATGGCTGAACCATTTGGGATGAACGGGCTGAACCATTTGGAATGAATGGCTGAACCATTTGGAATGAACGGCTGAACCATTTGGAATGAACGGCTGAACCATTTGGAATGAACGGCTGAACCATTTGGGAATGAATTTGGCTGAACCATTTGGAATGAACGGCTGAACCATTTGGAATGAACGGCTGAACCATTTGGAATGAACGGCTGAACCATTTGGAATGAACGGCTGAACCATTTGGGATGAACGGCTGAACCATTTGGGATGAACGGCTGAACCATTTGGAATGAATGGCTGAACCATTTGGAATGAACGGCTGAACCATTTGGGATGAACGGCTGAACCATTTGGAATGAACGGCTGAACCATTTGGAATGAACGGCTGAACCATTTGGGATGAATGGCTGAACCATTTGGAATGAATGGCTGAACCATTTGGAATGAACGGCTGAACCATTTGGGATGAATGGCTGAACCATTTGGAATGAACGGCTGAACCATTTGGAATGAACGGCTGAACCATTTGGAATGAATGGCTGAACCATTTGAACAGAAATGAATGGAAATGTTGAACCATTTGGAATGAATTTGGATGAACTGAACCATTTGGAATGAATGGCTGAACCATTTGGAATGAATGGCTGAACCATTTGGAATGAACTGAACCATTTGGGATGAATGGCTGAACCATTTGGAATGAACGGCTGAACCATTTGGAATGAACGGCTGAACCATTTGGAATGAACGGCTGAACCATTTGGAATGAATGGCTGAACCATTTGGAAATGAATGGCTGAACCATTTGGAATGAATGGCTGAACCATTTGGAATGAATGGCTGAACCATTTGGGATGAACGGCTGAACCTTAGAAATTTGATGTTCACGGAGAAACGTCTGATTCTCTGAGATGAATTTAAGGCTGAACCGTGTCTCCCCTTTCTGCAAATCAATTAGTTAGCTGAACCGTTGGGATGCCACAGACGTGTTTGTGAACGGGTCTAACAAACAGCTGAACCTTTGGAAACACAGCAAAACAATGTACCAACTTATGAACGGCTGAACCATTTGGAATGAATGGCTGAACCATTTGGAATGAATGGCTGAACCATTTGAATGAACGGTTGTGGTTTGCTGGAATGAACGGAGAAACGTGTGTGTGTTCATGTGTGATGAACGTGTGTTTAAGGTGTGTTCATGTGTGTTTATGTGTGTGTGTGTGTGTGTGTGCAGAACATGTGTTTATGTGTGTGTGTGTGTGTGTGTGTGTTTATGGTGCAATGGGTGTGTTTTGTGTTGTTGAACCAGATTTTACAATGAATGGCTGAACCATTTGGAATGAATGGCAAACATTTGGAATTCATGTGAACTATTTGGAATGAATGGCTGAACCATTTGGGATGAACGGCTCCAAATTTGGCACCCTAAAATTTGGAGTGCACTAACTTTGGAATGAACAGGGCCTTCACAGAACAGTAAGGAATGTTTAAATGGCACTCATGAACCGTTTGTGTGTGTGAACTTTAGACCAGGGCCCTCACAGACAGTAAAGGATGTCTCCAAATGGGAGGTTTTCCGTTTCCCAGTGCACTAGGGCCCCATTTGGGAGACAGTAAAGGATGTAGGGCTCCAAATGGCACCCTATTCCGTTTCAGTGCACTACTTTAGACCAGGGCCCTCAAGACAGTAACCATTTGGATGAAGGGCTGAACCAAATGGCACCCTATTCCGTTTCCAGTGCACCTTTAGACCAGGGCCCCTCAAAGACAGTAACAGGATGTAGGGCTCCAAATGGCACCCTATTCCGTTTCCAGTGCACTACAGACCAGGGCATCTCAAAGACAGTAAAGGATGTAGGGCTCCAAATGGCACCCTATTCCGTTTCAGTGAACTACTTTAGACCAGGGCCCCTCAAAGACAGTAAATTTGGATGTAGGGCTCCAAATGGCACCCTATTCCGTTTCTGGCTTTAGACCAGGGCCCCTCAAAGACAGTAAAGGATGAAGGGCTCCAAAATGGCACCCTATTCCATTTCCAGTGCACTACTTTAGACCAGGGCCCCTCAAAGACAGTAAAGGATGTAGGGCTCCAAATGGCACCCTATTCCGTTTCCAGTGCACTACTTTAGACCAGGGCCCCTCAAAGACAGTAAAGGATGTAGGGCTGTGTTTGCACCCTATTCCGTTTCCAGTGCACTACTTGTAGTGGGCCCATGACAGTAAAGGATGTAGGGCTGCCAAATGGCACCCTATTTTGGGGACGTTTCCAGTGCACTAACAGCTTAGACCAGGGCCTCACAGACAATGTAAAGGATGTGGGCTTTTAAAGGCACCCTATTCCGTTTCCAGTGCACTACTTTAGACCAGGGCCCCTCAAAGACAGTGGATGTGTGGCTCAAATGTGTGTTTATTCCGTGTTCCAGTGCACTACTGTAGACCAGGGCCCCTCACAGACAGTAAAGGATGTAGGGCACCCAATGGGGATTCCGTGTGTCCGTGCACTAAACATTAGAACCGACAGACAGTTAAGGATGTGTCTGGCTCAAATGCGTGTGAGAGTTTGTGTTGCTGTTTGAACTACTTTAGACCAGGGCTCCCTACAGACTGTAACTGGTAATGTTTAATGGCATGAAGTGTTTGTGTGTGTATGAATGGCCCTCAGAACCAGTTTGGATTAAATGGCACCCTATTTGTTTCCAGTGGCTGAACCAGACCAGGGCCCTCACAGACAGTAAAGGATGTAGGGCTCCAAATGAACCCTATTCCATTCCAGCACTACTTTAGACCAGGGTCCAGACAAAGCCAGGATGTAGGGCTCCAAATGGCACCCTGTTCCGTTTCCAGTGCACTACTTGAGACCAGGGCCCCACAGACAGTAAAGGATGTGTTTGTGCTCCAAATGGCATCTTGCATTCTGTGCACTGCCAAGGCTCCTGCACAGACCAGTTGGAATGAACAAATCAGCACCCTATTCCATTTCCAGTCTGACTATGTTGGGAGACCAGGGCCCCTCACAGACAGTAAAGGATGAGGGCTCCAAATGGCACCCTATTCCAATTCCAGTGCACTACTTTAGACCAGGGCCCCCAAAGACAGTAAAGGATGTAGGGCTCCAAATGGCACCCTATTCCCATTTCCAGGCACTACTTTTGACCAGGGCCCCTCATAGAAGTAAAGGGGATGTAGGGCTTGAACGGCACCCTATATTCCGTTTCCAGTCACTATTGGGAGTTAACGGCCTCAAAGACAGTAAGATTTGAGGGCTTAAATGGCAACCTGAACCATTTCCAGTGCACTACGGGACCAGGGCCCTCAAAGATTTGAAAGGCTGAACGGCCCCAAATGGCACCCTAACCATTTGGGACTTTAGACCAGGGCCCTCAAAGACAGTAAAGGAATGTAGGGCTGGAAACACCCTATTTGGGATGGAGTGACTGGAGACCAGGGAGGGAAAGACAGTAAAGGATGTAGGGCATTTGGGATGGCAACCTCAGGGAGGAGGGAGGGATTTGACCAGGGCCCCCTCAAAGACAGTTGAATGAATGGCTGAACCCCTTTGGAAGTGAATGGCTGAAGGGGTCCATTTGGGCCCCAAATGGCACCCTATTCCGTTTCCAGTGCACTACTTGGGACCAGGGCCCTCAAAGACAGTAACAGGATGTAGGGCTCCAAAATGGCACCCTGTTTCCAGTGCACTGTTTTAACCAGGGCCCCTGAATGGCTGAAATGGCCACCATTCCGTTTCCAGTGCAACTTTAGACCAGGGCCCCTCACAGACAGTAAAGGATGTACACCCAATGAACCCTATTCCGTTTCCACACACCCAGACCAGGCCTCAAAGACACGGGATGTGGCTCCAAATGGCACATTTCCGTTTCCAGTGCACTACTTCACACTGGCACCTCACAGACAGTAAACGGCCTGTAGGGCCAAATGGCACCCTATTCCGTTTCCAGCACTACTTTAGACCAGGGCCATTTGAGACTGTGGATGTAGGGCTCACAAATGGCACCCTTTCCGTTTCCACACACCCCTCAGACCAGGGCCCTCACAGACACAAATGAAAGGGCACATTTGGCACACCTGAACGGCTGAACTCACACACAATGAACCTGACACCACTTCCAAATGGCAATGAACGTGCTGACATGACAATGAACGGGACTAATCCACTTCTCCGGAATGTATGGCTGAACCCTATTTGGAATGAACACTACTGAGACCAGGGCCCTGTGAAAGGATATTCCAGGATGTAGCTGAAATGGCACCCTATTCCGTTTCCAGTGCATACTCTTAGACCAGGCCCTCACCATAAAGGATGTAGGGCTCCAAATGGCACCCTATTCCTAGTGCAATTTAGAATATGGTCACAGACAGTAGAAAGGGCTGACCCTATTCTGAGATAGTGCACTACTTTAGGAATAGGGCCCTCATTTGTTTCTGTGTAGGGCTCCAGAACATCGTTCTCCTCTTTGGGGCCTCATATTAGTTAGTAGGGTCAGTGGCACCCTATTCCGTGCCAGTGACGTGTTTGTGGGCCCCCTGACAGTAAAGGATGTAGGGCTGGGCACCCTATTCAGTTTCCAGTGCACTACTCTAACAGGGCCCTCAAAGACAGTAGCGATGTAGGTGGAAGCGGTGGGTTTCCAGCACTACTTTAGACCATGTACCGTCCGATCATGAGATCGAAATGGCACCCTATTCTGTTTCCAGGCACCTTATTTAGGGCCCCTCATCAAAAGTAGAACACTATCTAGGGAATCCAAATGGCACACAAGACACCATTCATGCACTACTTTAGACCACCCTACTGTGGTCAGGGTGGGTTTTGGACCTGAGACCAGTGCATGTCTAACTTTAGACCAGGGCCTGTCACAGTGGTAAAGGGATGTAGGGCTGGGAAGACACCCTATTATGTCTAACTGACTACCTTTAAGTGTGTCAAAGACAGTATTAAGGATGTGGCTCAGACACCCTATTATGTGTAAGTGTGTGTGACCAGGGTCAGTGAGGGATTAAGGCTCCAAATGGCACCCATTCCGTCTAAGTGCACTACTTTAGACCAGGGCCCCTCAAAGACAGTAGGTTTATGGCTCTGGGACAGACCGTTAATATGTCTAACTGACTACCCCTCACAGACAGTAAAGGACAGGGCTCCAAATGGCACAGACACTGTCTAACTGACTACCTTAGACCAGTGGCCCTGTGACAGTAAAGGATGTGTCCAAATGGCACCCTATTCCGTGTGCACTACTTTAGACTACCTGTTGTGGTCAGGAGTGGGCTCCAAATGGACCCTATTCCGTTTCCAGTGCACTACTTTGTGACCAGGGCCCCTGACTGTGGATGTAGGGCTCAAATGGCACCCTATTCCGTTTAAGTGCACTACCTTAGACCAGTGGGCCCTCACAGTGTTTAAGGACCTGGGCTCAGACACCCTATGCTAGTGTTTACCAGGGCCCTCACAGAGGGTTGAGGGACAGACACCTTTTGTTTCCAGTGCATGACCAGGGTCAGGGAGGGTAAAGGACCTGGGACTCAAATGGCACCCTATTCCGTCTAAGTGCACTACTTTAGACCAGGGCCCTCACAGACAGTAAAGGATGTAGGGCTCAAATGACACCCTATTCCGTTTCCAGTGCACTACTTTAGACCAGGGCCCCTCACAGACAGTAAAGGATGTAGGGCTCCAAATGGCACCCTATTCCGTTTCAAAACTGCACTACCTGACCAGGGCCCTCAAAGACAGTAATGTAGGGCTAAATGGCACCCTGTACCGTTTCCAGTGCACTACTTTAGACCAGGGCCAAAGACAGTAGGGATGTAGGGCTCCAAATGACACCTGTTCCGTTTCCAGTGCACTACTTTAGACCAGGGCCCTCAGACAGTAAAGGATGTAGGTCTAAATGGCACCCTATTCCGTTTCCAGTGCACTACTTAAGACCAGGGCCCTCAAAGACAGAAGGATGTAGGGCTCCAAACTGGCACCTGTTCTGTGGTCCAGTGCACTACTTAGACCAGGGCCCTCACAGACAGTAAAGGATGACTACCAAATGGCACCCTATTCCGTCAGTGCACTACTTTAGACCAGGGCCCCTCACAGACAGTAAGACGGATGTAGGGCCCAAATGGCACCTATTCCGTTTCCAGTGCACTACTTTAGACCAGGGACAGACAGTAAAGGATGTAGGGCTCCAATGGCACCCTATTCCGTTTCCAGTGCACTACTTTAGACCAGGCCTCAAAGACAGTAAAGGATGTAGGGCTCAAATGCACCCTATTCCGTTTCCAGTGCACTACTTTAGACCAGGGCCCTCACAGACAGTAAAGGATGTAGGGCCCCAAATGGCACCCTATTCCGTTTCCAGTGCACTACTGTTAGACCAGGGTCCTCACAGACAGTAAAGGATGTAGGGTCCATTATGGCACCCCGCCATTATGTACGATGTTAGTGCACTACTGTTAGACCAGGGCCCCTCACAGACAGTAACAGGATGTAGGGAGATGGCACCCTATGTTAACAGTGTTATTTAGACCAGGGCCCCTACACATGTAAAGGATGTAGGGCACCATAATGGCACCCTATGGAGGGATGGAGGGAACAGGGCCCCCTGTCAGGGAGGAGGGAGGGATGAGGGCCCAAATGGAGGGTTAACAGGGATTGGACAGGGCCCTCACAGACAGAGGAGGTTATTGGTAGGGACCCTATGTTTCCAGTGAGGAGACCAGGGCCCTCACAGACAGTAACAGATGTTAGGGCTCCAGGATGGCACCCTATGGATGCACTACTTTAGACCAGGGCCCCTCACAGACAGTAACAGATGTTAGGGCTAGATACAGGAGGAGGGACTACTTTAGACCAGGGCCCCTCACAGACAGTAAAGGAGGGAGGGAGGGATGGAGGGAGGATTAGTGATGGACATTTTAGACAGATGGCCCTCATAGACAGTAACAGGGAGGTAGGGCTCCAAATGGACCCTATTCCGTTTCCAGGGACTTTAGACCAGGGCCCCTCATGACAGTAAAGGGATTGGAGGATACACATGAGGATTGGAGATACACAGTAACAGATGTTATTGGTAGAGGACCCTCTATTCCGTTAACAGTGCACTACTTTAGGGAGGGCCCCCACAGAGGGGAGAGAGGGAGGGCTCCAAATGGATTCCGTTTCCAGGGAGAGAGGGAGGGGCCCTGGTAGAAGACAGTAGAGGGTTAGGGAAATTGCACCCTATTCAGTTAGAGATGCACTATTGAGATAGGGCCCCCCACAGGAGTAAAGATGTAGGGATAGAAATGGAGGGAGGGTTTTGGGCACTACTTAGACCAGGGATCACAGACAGTAACGATGATTGGTAGATACACCCTATTCCGTTTCCAGATGGAGGGAGGAGACAGTAAGATGTTATTGGAGGATGGAGGAGATGATTTAGACCAGGGCCCTCAGGGAGAGGGACAGAGATTGGTCAAATGGCACATGTTAACAGAGAGAGATACCAGGGCCCTAACAGATGTTATTAGGAGGTAGGGAGGAGGGAGGGAGGGACAGACAGTAAAGGATGTAGGGCTCCAAATGGCACATGGGCTACTTGGAGGGCCCTCACAGACATGAAAGGGGATGTTAGGGCTCCAAATGGCACCAGATTCCGGAGGTAGATTACTACATGAGACAGATGCCCTCACAGACATAGAGGGAGGGAGGGTGGCACCCTATTGGTAGGAGGAGGAGGAGAGACCAGGGAGGACAGGGAGAAAGGAGGTAGGGAGGCACCCATTCCGTTTCCAGGCACTACTTTAGACCAGGACAGATGATTGGTAGGGCTACAAATGGCACCCTATTCTGTTTCCAGTGCACTACTTTAGACCCAGGGAGGGAGGATGTTAGGGTACAAATGGCACCCTATTCCGTTTCCAGTGCACTACTTTTAGACCAGGGCCCTCAAAGACAGTAAAGGATGTAGGGCTCCAAATGGCACCCTATTCCGTTTCCAGTGACTACTTAGAGGGCTCCTCAAAGACAGTAAAGGATGAGGGCTCCAAATGGCACCCTATTCCGTTTCCAGTGCACTACTTTAGACCAGGGCCCCTCAAAGACAGTAAAGGATGTAGGGAAATGGCACCCTATTCCGTTTCCAGTGCACTACTTTAGACCAGGGCCCTCAAAGACAGTAAAGGATGTAGGGCTCCAAAATGGCACCCTATTCCGTTTTGGTGCACTACTTTAGACCAGGGCCCCTCAAAGACAGTAAAGGATGAGGGCAAATGGCACCCTATTCCGTTTCCCGGTGCACTACTTTAGACCAGGGCCCTCAAAGACAGTAAAGGATGTAGGGCTCCAAATGGCACCCTATTCCGTTTCCAGTGCACTACTTTAGACCAGGGCCCTCAAAGACAGTAAAGGATGTAGGGCTCCAAATGGCACCCTATTCCGTTTCCAGTGTTATTGGTAGACCAGGGCCCCTCAAAGACAGTAAAGGATGTAGGGCTCCAAATGGCACCCTATTCCGTTTCCAGTGCACATTTAGACCAGGGGCCCTCACAGACAGTAAAGGATGTAGGGCTCCAAATGGCACCCTATTCCGTTTCCAGTGCACTATTGGTAGACACACTTCCCCAAAGACAGTAAAGGATGTAGGGCTTATTGGCACTTTTATTCCGTTTCCAGTGTTACTTGGTTTATCAAAGACAGTAAAGGATGTAGGGTCATTACGTGTTGAAACATTTTATTGTGCAATTTAGGGGATTGTTGTGTACAGTGTATGGCTGGCTGATATTAGAATGTTTAGATGCCATTGGTAGACCAGGGCCCAACAGACATGCAACAGGGGATGTAGGACAGACACTGTTACCGTTTCAGGTATGTGTGTGTGTGTGTGACCAGGGCCCTGTGTGTGTGTGCGGATGTGTGTGTGGTTTTGATTGTGTTCCGTGTCGGTGTGTGTACATCTTGCTAGACCAGGGTGTGTTGGTGGAGACAGTAACAGATGTGTAGGGTGTGGCATCATTCCTTTGCTCAGATGTTATTGGTTTGTCCATCCCTGTCAGGGAGTTAAAGGATGTAGGGCCAGTGCCACTAGGGTGTGTGGGAGTGTTATTTAGACCATACAGACAGTTAACAGTTTGATGTGTTTGGTGTTGTGGACCCTATTCTGATGGTGGATGTTAGCCAAGACTCTGGCCCCCTAGAGAAAGTTTGGATGTAGGTGATTCCAGTCATCAGAACGTTTCACAAGATTTTATTCACCTCAACTAGGGAGACAGTAGTTAAGGGGAAAAAATGAGCACCCTATTAATGAGGCTTGGGACCAGGGTTGTGGAGGATGGTAAAGGAATGTCTAACCTGGGTTCCAAAGGCACCCTGGAGTGACCTAGAACCATTCTTGAGGGCCCCTCAAAGAGTTGGGAGGCAACCTGAAGATTTGAGGCACTAGTCCAGACCAACCATTCAGGTTAGCCGCCTGGAAGGGCTTAATGGGAGGGAGGGAGGGAGGGAGGGGAGGGAGGGAGGGAGGGATGGAGGGAGGGAGGGAGGGAGGGAGGGAGGGAGGGAGGGAGGGATGGAGGAGGGGAGGAGGGAGGGAGGGAGGGAGGGAGGAGGGAGGGAGGGAGGGAGGGAGGGAGGGAGGGAGGGGAGGGAGGGAGGGAGGAGGAGGGAGGGAGGGAGGGAGGGAGGGGGAGGGAGGGAGGGAGGGAGGGAGGGAGGGAGGGAGGGAGGGAGAGAGGGAGGGGCCAGGGAGGGAGGGAGTGAATGTGGGAGGGAGGAACATGGATTGTTACCCGGAGGAGTGGATGGGAGGGAGGGAGGGAGGGAGAGAGGGAGGGCTTGGAGGGAGGGAGGGACCAGACAGGGAGGGACACACCGCCACACACTACATAGTGCCCACACAGCACACAAACAAAAGGAACATGCCGACACACTCAGTGACACCCAGTGAATGTGATGTCCCCACACACACACATGGGTGTTGATTGTTACACTAAGAGGGCCCCACCTCACACACACACACACACACACACACACACCACACACACACACACACACACCACACACACACACACACACACACACACACACTCTCTCCTCCATGCAGTGCTGACATGACAACAAACCAAGGCTAGACTAATCCACTTCACTCTCCTCCGGTTGTATCCAGGCTAAATGGCACCCGCCCCTATGTGGTGCACTACTTTAGACCAGGACCTTGTGGACCAAGATATTCCAGGGATAGCTGTAAGCCAATAAAATGAATAGATCTATAGGGAATATGGTCACCACATATTAATACACTATATAGGGGAATAGGTGTACATATAGGGAATAGGGTGCACTATATAGGAATATGGTCACCCTATATGAATAGGGAATAGGGTGCACTATATAGGAATACAGTCACCATATATGGGTGTACAATAGGGTGCACTATATAGGGAATAGGGTGCACTATAACCGAATAGGTGCACTATATAGGGAATAGGGTGCACGTGTGCCATTTTGGGAAACATAGCCTTCTCCCTCTTTCCCGCTTTCTTGTCAACAAGGGGACAATATGTCAGCTGTCAGTGGTGTGTGTGTGTGTGTGTGTGTGTGTGTGTGTGTGTGTGTGTGTGACAAAATGTGTGTGTGTGTGTGTGTGTGTGTGTGTGTGTGTGTGTGTGTGTGTGTGTGTGTGTGTGTGTGTGTGTGTGTGTGTCTGTGTGTGTGTCAGTGATGCTGTCACCACGATCAGGCTTTAATGAGAGACCTGGAGGCAGACATAATTCACGCTACAGCACTTGGCGCGGGCACACTCTCCGACTCCATTATGGAAATATGACAACTGTGGTCAGTGATCCAAAAGACCACTTCACTTTACCTTGGTATTGTATCAGTGTCTCATCAAATAGAACACTATTCTAGGGAATACGGGCAATTTTATGGACACAAGACACCATTATGTCTAACTGACTACCTGTACTGTGGTCAAGGGTTAATTAAATGGGACAGACCTGGGACATGTCACTGTGGTCAGGGGATTGGATTAATACCCTTGGTACATGCATTATGTCTAACTGACTACCTGTACCTGTGGTCAGGGGTTATTAAGGACCTGGGACAGACACTATTATGTCTAACTGACTACCTGTACTGTGGTCAGGGAGGGTTAGACACAGACACATTATGTCTAACTGACTACCTGTACTGTGGTCAGGGAAATAAGGGTTATGTCAAACTGACTACCTGTACTGGGAGGACAGACACCATTATGTCTAACTGACTACCTGTACTGTGGTCAGGGACATTAAGGACCTGGGACAGACACCATTATGTCTACCTGACTACCTGTACTGTGGTCAGGAGGGTATATTATGTACCTGGGACAGACACCATTATGTGTCAACTGACTACCTGTACTGTGGTCAGGGAGGGTTATTAAGGACCTGGGACAGACACCATTATGTCTAACTGACTACCTGTACTGTGGTCAGGGAGGGTTATTAAGGACCTGGACAGACACCATTATGTCTAACTGACTACCTGTACTGTGGTCAGGGTAGGGGGACAGACACCATTATGTCATAGGGACCTGTACTGTGGTCAGGGAGGTTGGGACAGACACCATTATGTCTAACTGACTACCTGTACTGTGGTCAGGGAGGGTTATTAGGACCTGGGACAGACACCATTATGTCTAACTGACTACCTGTACTGTGGTCAGGAGGGTTATTAAGGACCTGGGACAGACACCATTATGTCTAACTGACTACCTGTACTGTGGTCAGGGAGGGTTATTAAGGACCTGGGACAGACACCATTATGTCTAACTGACTACCTGTACTGTGGTCAGGGAGGGTATTAAGGACCTGGGACAGACACCATTATGTCTAACTGACTACCTGTACTGTGGTCAGGGAGGGTTATTAAGGACCTGGGACAGACACCATTATGTCTAACTGACTACCTGTACTGTGGTCAGGAGGGTTATTAAGGACCTGGGACAGACACCATTATGTCTAACTGACTACCTGTACTGTGGTCAGGAGGGTTATTATGGACACAGACACCATTATGTCTAACTGACTACCTGTACTGTGGTATTAAGGACCTGGGACAGACACCATAATGTCTAACTGACTACCTGTACTGTGGTCAGGGACAGACACCATTATTGTTATGTCTAACTGACTAACTGTACAGTGTTATTGGTCACAGACACATGTCTAACAGATGTTATTGGTACCTGTACTGTGTAATTGGACCTGGGAGACACCACTATGTCTAACAGATGACTACCTGTTACTGTTAACAGATGTTATTGGTAGATACACATGTTACAGATGTATTGGTCTATGTAGTACACATGTTAACAGATGTATTGGTCAGATGTTACACATGTTAACAGATGTTAACAGATGTGGTAGATACACATGTTAACAGATGTTATTGGTAGATACACATGTTAACAGATGTTATTGGTAGATACACATGTTAACAGATGTTATGGTCATATACACATGTACAGATGTTATTGGTAGATACATGTTAACAGATGTTATTGGTAGATACCTGTTAACAGATGTTATTGGTCATACACATGTTAACAGATGTTATTGGTAGATACACATGTTAACAGATGTTATTGGTAGATACACATGTTAACAGATGTTATTATAGATACACATGTTAACAGATGTTATGACTACCTGTACTGTGGTAGATACACATGTTAACAGGTATGTTATTGGTAGATACACATGTTAACAGATGTTATTGGTACATACACATGTTAACAGATGTTATTGGTAGATACACATGTTAACAGATGTATGTATTGGTATTGGTAGACACCATGTTAACAGATGTTATTGGTAGATACACTGTTAACAGATGTTATTGGTAGATACACATGTAACAGATGTTATTGGTAGATACACATGTTAACAGATGTTATTGGTAGATACACATGTTAACAGATGTTATTGGTACAGATACACATGTTAACAGATGTTATTGGTAGATACACGTGTTAACAGATGTTATTGGTAGATACACATGTTAACAGATGTTATTGGTAGATACACATGTTAACAGATGTTATTGTGTAGATACACATGTTAACAGATGTTATTGGTCACATACACATGTTAACAGATGTTATTGGTAGATACACATGTTAACAGATGTTATTGTAGATACACATGTTAACAGATGTTATTGGTAGATACACATGTTAACAGATGTTATTGGTAGATACACATGTTAACAGATGTTATTGGTACATACACATTTTAACAGATGTTATTGGTAGATACACATGTTAACAGATGTTATCACATACACATGTTAACAGATGTTATTGGTAGATACACATGTTAACAGATGTTATTGGTAGATACACATGTTAACAGATGTTATTGGTAGATACACATGTTAACAGATGTTATTGGTAGATACACATGTTAACAGATGTTATTGGTACATACACATGTTAACAGATGTTATTGGTACATACACATGTTAACAGATGTTATTGGTATTGGTACACATGTTAACAGATGTTATTGGTAGATACACATGTTAACAGATGTTATTGGTAGATACACATGTTAACAGATGTTATTGGTCACATACACATGTTAACAGATGTTATTGGTAGATACACATGTTAACAGATGTTATTGGTAGATACATGTTAACAGATGTTATTGGTAGATACACATGTTAACAGATGTTATTGGTAGATACACATGTTAACAGATGTTATTGGTAGATACACATGTTAACAGATGTTATTGGTCACATACACATGTTAACAGATGTTATTGGTACATGTTACACATGTTAACAGATGTTATTGGTCATACACATGTTAACAGATGTTATTGGTAGATACACATGTTAACAGATGTTATTGGTAGATACACATGTTAACAGATGTTATTGGTAGATACACATGTTAACAGATGTTATTGGTAGATACACATGTTAACAGATGTTATTGGTAGATGTTATTGCGGCTGTAGAGAAATGTTTGTGTTTGTATTTCTAGCTGTAACAATTTCACAAGATTTTATTTTACCTTTATTTAACTAGGCAAGTCAGTTAAGAAAAAATCTTATTTTCAATGATGGCCTGGGAACAGTGGGTTAACAGCCTGTTCAGGGGCAGAACGACAGTTTGATTGTACCTTGTCAGCTGGGGTTTGAACTTGCAACCTTCCGGTTACTAGTCCAACGCTCTAACCACTAGGCTACCCTGCCGCCTACTAGGCTACCCTGCCGCCCACTAGGCTACCCCCTGCCGCCCACTAGGCTACCCCCCGCCCACTAGGCTACCCCGCCGCCCACTAGGCTACCCCCGCCGCCCACTAGGCTACCCCGCCGCCACTAGGCTACCCTGCCGCCCACTAGGCTACCCAGCCGCCCACTAGGCTACCTCGCCGCCCACTAGGCTACCCCAGCCCACTAGGCTACCCCGCCGCCCACTAGGCTACCCCGCCGCCCACTAGGCTACCCCGCCGCCCACTAGGCTACCCGCCGCCCACTAGACTACCCCGCCGCCCACTGGCTACCCCGCCGCCCACTAGGCTACCCCGCCGCCCACTGGCTACCCCGCCGCCCACTAGGCTACCCAGCCGCCCACTAGGCTACCCCGCCACCCACTAGGCTACCCCCGCCGCCCACTAGGCTACCCTGCCGCCCACTCGGCTACCCTGCCGCCTACTAGGCTACCCCGCCGCCTACTAGGCTACCCTGCCGCCCACTAGGCTACCCTGCCGCCCACTAGGCTACCCTGCCGCCCACTAGGTTACCCTGCCGCCCACTAGGCTACCCTGCCGCCCACTAGGCTACCCCGCCGCCCACTAGGCTACCCTGCCGCCCACTAGGCTACCCTGCCGCCCACTAGGCTACCCAAAATACACACTAATCTATGTAACGGAGAGGTATTAAGTATAGATAAATAAATGGAGCGATGTCAGAGCGGCAGAGACTAAGAGACAGTAGAATAGAATAGAATACAGTGTATGAATATGGGCAGAAGGAAGCCTAGCAGTTCAGACCATTGGGCCATTAACCGAATGGTTGCTCGTTCAAATCCTAGAGCCAAATAGGTGAAAAATATGCCAATTGCCCTTGAGCAAGGCATTTAACTCTAATTGTTCCCGTAAGTCACTCTGGATAAGTGCGTCTGTTAAATGACTAAAATGTAAATGCGAGACCTTCATTTCATTACACTGAATATAAAAAGTAAGAAATGAACTCGAGACACTTCCCATAATGATGCTCTGAATCTTAAACAGTGATGCTGTGGCGAGACAAGAGAGACGACTGCATACATAATTCATTGCGGCAAAGCGCACAGCGATTGACTAAATGGAAATATGAAACGTATCAGTGATCTATGAAGACACAGGCCTTTACCTTGGCATTGCGTCACTGTCTGATTGGATAAAACTCTTAATTGACAGGCCAGGGGCTGGACCTTAGGCCATATGTCACTGTCTGATTGGATACAACTCTTAATTGACAGGCCAGGGGCTGGACCTTAGGCCATATGTCACTGTCTGATTGGATAATACTTCTGATAGACATGCTAATGCCCTAAAGGTCTTTTATATCCTCATCGTTATGCATTCTTTGCCTGATGCTTCTTTGCCTTGTTGTCTATATACAACACACACACACACACACACACACACACACACACACACACACACACACACACACACACACACACACACACACACACACACACACACACACACACACACACACACACCACACAGTTGAAGTGGGTATTGTCATGACCTGTACATACACGTAGGTTGGAGTCATTAAAACAGTTTTCAAACACACATATTTCCACACATATCTTGTTAACAATATAGTTTTGGCAAGTCAGGTTAGGTCATCTGTACTGTGTGTGCATGACAATGTATTGTCATCTTTCCAACAATTGTTTACAGACCTGTATTTCACTAATAATATGATTTACTTATTTCACTTATAATCCACTTCATCACAGGTTGTATTGTCACACCTGTACTGTGTACACTATGTATTTCATGAATCAAATTTATGTTATTGTCATGACCTGTAATATGTACAGGTATGTATTGTCATGGATATATATATGTACAATATATTGTCATGACCTGTAAAAAAATGTATTGTCATGCTTTTCTTATCAGGTAAATGACAAGGAGTATTATCTATTTACAGGTGATTGTCACCTGTACTGTTTGAATATATGTACAGGTATGTTTTGTCATGACCTGTACTGTGTGTATATATATATGTACAGGTATGTATTGTCATGACCTGTACTGTGTGTATATATATATGTACAGGTATGTATTGTCATGACCTGTACTGTGTGTATATATATATGTACAGGTATGTATTGTCATGACCTGTACTGTGTGTATATATATATGTACAGGTATGTATTGTCATGACCTGTACTGTGTGTATATATATATGTACAGGTATGTATTGTCATGACCTGTACTGTGTGTATATATGTACAGGTATGTATTGTCATGACCTGTACTGTGTGTATATATATATGTACAGGTATGTATTGTCATGACCTGTACTGTGTGTATATATGTACAGGTGTGTAGTCATGACCTATTGTCATGTACACTGGTATGTACAGGTATGTATTGTCATGACCTGTACTGTGTGTATATATGTACAGGTATGTATTGTCATGACCTGTACTGTGTGTATATCATATATGTACAGGTATGTATTGTCATGACCTGTACTGTGTGTATATATGTACAGGTATGTATTGTCATGACCTGTACTGTGTGTATATATATATATGTACAGGGATGTATTGTCATGACCTGTACTGTGTGTGTATATATATGTACAGGTATGTATTGTCATGACATGACACTGTGTGTATATATATATGTACAGGTATGTATTGTCATGACCTGTACTGTGGCAGTACAGGGTATGGTCAGACCTGTACTGTGTGTATAAATATATGTACAGGTATGTATTGTCATGACCCTGTACTGTGTGTATATATATATGTACAGGTATGTATTGTCATGACCTGTACTGTGTGTATATATATATGTACAGGTATGTATTGTCATGACCTGTACTGTGTGTATATATATATGTACAGGTATGTTTTTGTCATGACTCTGTACTGTGTCAGGTATGTATTGTCATGACCTGTACTGTGTGTGTATATATATGTACAGGGTATGTATTGTCATGACCTGTACTGTGTGTGTATATATGTACAGGTATGTATTGTCATGACCTGGGTGTGGCTGATGAACAGCCGACATATTGCATCTCCTGGAATACTTGAAAGGTAGTCATTTAGTGGCACGTACGTGTGTATATTCAGATAGTGACTGAAACCAGATGGTTCTACTTTTCCCTGGCTTCCACAGCTGCTGTTCTGTACATAGGCTGTGTCCCATCAGGGAACCATATTCCCTATGTAGTGTCACTACTTTTAACCTAATCCCTATGGGAGCTAGTGCATCTTTATAGAGAATATGGCAGCATTTAGCTGGCTTGGGGATCATTTGCAGTGAAGGATATACTGTCCTATTTACTAACGGCAGGCGTTTTGTTTATGCATCAATATTGACAACTACAGTGTAATGTGTGGCAGTGTGTTAAACACAGAGCTTCCTGGAGTAGATTCTGAAGGTTCTGTATCACACGTACGCCCGTTCACTGAGGCGAGGCCAACCTCCCCTGGTCTCCCATTTAACCCCTCGAGGACTGGATCAGATATCAGATTCCCATCTGTTGAACTTCTCCTTTCCCTCACATACACTGCATGACCAAAAGTATGTGGACACCTGCAGGTCAAGTCTCTAATTCCAAAATCATGGGCATTAATATGGAGTTGGTCCCCTCTTTGCTGCTATAACAGCCTCCACTCTCCTGGGAAGGCTCCACTAGATGTTGAACATTGCTACAGGGACTTGCTTCCATAGAAAAGCTTGGTGAGGTCAGAAGTACATCAAAAACATCGTCTGGCTACAAGTCGGCACTGCTTTCCTCCAGACAATAGGCACATATACACACTGCTCTGGAGTCCAATGGCGAGTGAGCTTACACCACTCCAGCCGACGTGTTGGCATTGCGCATCTGTTTTTAAACCAGGTTTGCTGTTCGCCCATGAAAACCCATTTCAAGAAGTTCCTAACAAACAGTTATTGTGCTGACGTTGCTTCCAGAGCCAGTTTGAAATTTGGTAGTGAGTCTTGAAAAGACCCTGGTAAGATTCTGGTTGGGTAGGTACCACTCAGCAGTCCAGTTCTGTAATCTTGCGTCGTTGATCACTTTGTGGTAAGCCGACAAGGTTCTGGTTGTCCCATCACAATAACAACACTGATTGTGTGTAAATTGACTGTGAAAAGACCCTGTAAGTTTGAAGCCATTTCTGTTGGGTAGGTTTCCCTCCCTCTGTGTGTAAATTGACGTGAAAGACTACCCCCAGGCAGGAGATAGCTCCTTTGATTGTCTATGGTTCCCCTCAGGTGGAGTCTCTAACAGGGTATTTTGTTATTTCTGGTTAGGATCCCCATTTGCTGTTGTAAAAGCAGCATCTACTCTTCCTGGGGTCCACAGAAAACATGAAACATGACATAATACAAGAACATTAATAGACAACAGCTCAGGACAGAAGTACATCAAAAACATTGTTTTTTTACAAAGGCACGTTTCCTATATATCAGTACATATACACACTATCTAGGTCAAATAGGAGAGAGGTGCTGTGCCGTGAGGTGCTGTTTATCTGTTTTTAAACCAGGTTTGCTGTTTATTTGAGTAATATGAGACGTAAAAGATTTCTATGTAATAATGGCTCTGGTATGGGTAGGTGTGTGTTCTTGAGCTGTGTAAATTGACTGTGAAAAGACTCCTGGTAGCATGTCTGGTTGGGTAGGTGTGTGTGTCAAAATACCTGAGCTGTGTGTAAGTTGACTGTGAAAAGACCCCTGGTAGCATGTCTGGTTGGGTAGGTGTGTGTGTGTGTGTAGAGCCCCTGGTAGCATGTCTGGTTGGGTAAATTGAACTGTGAAAAGACCCCTGGTAGCATGTCTGGTTGGGTAGGTGCGTGTCAGAGCTGTGTGTAAATTGACTGTGAAAAGACCCCTGGTAGCATGTCTGGTTGGGTAGGTGCGTGTGTCAGAGCTGTGTGGAAATTGACTGTGAAAAAGACCCTGGTAGCATGTCTGGTTGGGTAGGTGTGTGTCAGAGCTGTGTAAATTGACTGTGAAAAGACCCCTGAGTAGCATGTCTGGTTGGGTAGGTGTGTGTGTCAGAGCTGTGTGTAAATTGACTGTGAAAAAAGACCCTGGTAGCATGTCTGGTTGTAGGTGTGTGTGTCAGAGCTGTGTGTAAATTGACTGTGAAAAGACCCTGGTAGCATGTCTGGTTGGGCAGGTGTGTGTGTCAGAGTTGTGTGTAAGTTGACTGTGAAAAGACCCTGGTAGCATGTCTGGTTGGGTAGGTGTGTGTGTCAGAGCTGTGTGTAAGTTGACTGTGAAAAGACCTCTGGTAAGCATGTCTGGTTGGGTAGGTGTGTGTGTCAGAGCTGTGTGTAAATTGACTGTGAAAAACATGTGGGATTTCCAACACATTAATTTTCCATATAACAAGAAGAAGTGATGCAGTCAGTCTCTACTCAACTCTAGCAAGAGACTGGCATGCATAGTATTTATAGCAGCCCTCTGATTACAATGAAGAGCAAGACGTGTCAATCTGTTCAGGGCCAGCTGCAGCTTAACTAGGTATTTCCTTGCAGCACTCGGCCACACAACTGGACAATAATCAAGTTAAGATAAATCTAGAGACTGCAGAACTTGCTTTTTTTGGAGTGTGATGTCAAAAAGCAGAGCATCTCTTTATTATGGACAGACATCTCCCCCTTCTTTACAACCATTGAATCTATATGTTCTGACCATGACAGTTTACAATCTAAGAACTGTTGTCTCCTCAACTTGTTCAACAGCCAAACCATTCATTACCAGATTCAGCTAGAACTTAGGGAATGACTGCAACTTTTTGTTAAGGGTTTCAGTGACTTCATTAGCTGTGGTTGATGATGCTTATATGGTTGAATCATCGGCATACATGAACACATGCTTTGTTTTATGCCAGTGGCAGGTCATTGTTAAAAATAATGACACTTTACATGTTTGATATTCGAGAAGCTTCCATTAAAGAAAACCCTTTGAGTTCTATTGGATAGATATCTCTGAATCCACAATATGGCAGAGGCTGACAAGCCATAACACATAATTGTTTTAACAGCAGGTTACTGGTCAATAATATCAAAGGCTGCAAAGGCTCTTCTTATTATCAATTTCTTTCAAACAATCAACAGTAATTTGTGTCAGTGCAGTACAGGTTGAGTGCCCTTCTCTATAAGCATGCTGAAAGTCTGTTGTTCATTTGTTTACAGAGAAATAAGATTGTATTTGGCAAACACCATTTTATTCAACAGTTTGCTAAGAGCTGGCAGCAAGCTGATAGGTCTGCTGTAAGATTCAGTAAAGGCCGCTTTACCACTCTTGGGTAGCAGAATTACTTTGGCTTCCCTCCAGGCCTGAGGACAAATAACTGCTCTCTAGGCAAAGATTAAGATATGACAGATAGGAGTGGTTTATAGAGTCAGCTACCATCTTCAGCTCCCATCTAAGTTGTCAATGCCAGAAGAGTTTTATCTATTACTGATCAATAACAAAAGACTTTCCACCTCCCACGGTTTTCTTGATGCATTACGATGGCTCACTATTGTTGGCATTTCCTGCCTAAGTTTGCCCAAATAATCGGCAACATCAAATGGTTTTGTGAAGAATAAGCCATCTTATTTGATGAAAGATGGAGTTTAATTTTTAAACTTTATATAAAGTAGTATAAAGTACTATTTCAATCATTCTTTATCTCATTGATATTGGCTTCAGAGTCCAGTTTACACTCCTTTTTGTTGAGTTTAGTGACATAATTTCACAATTTACAGTAAGTCAGCCAGTCAGATGTGCAGACAGACTTATTAGCCACTCCTTTTACCCCCGTCTCTTTCAACCATATAGTTTTTCAATTCCTCATCAATCAATGGAGCCTTAACAGTTCTAACAGTCAGTTTCTTAACAGGTGCATGTTTATCAATAATTGGAAGAAGCAATTTCATGAATTCATGTGGTGCAGCGTCTGGATGCTCCTCATTAATCACATCAGACCAGCGTCTGGATGCTCCTCATTAATCACACCAGACCAGCGTCTGGATGCTCCTCGTTAATCACATCAGACCAGCGTCTGGATGCCCTCATTAATCACATCAGACCAGCGTCTGGATGCTCCTCATTAATCACATCAGACCAGCGTCTGGATGCTCTCATTAATCACATCAGACCAATGTCTGGATCATCCTGGATATCATTAATCACATCAGACCAGCGTCTGGATGCTCTCATTAATCACTATTTTTAGGCCCAGCGTCTGGAATTGAGGCGTTCCTCATTAATCACATCAGACCAGCGTCTGGATGCTCCTCATTAATCACATCAGACCAGCGTCTGGATGCTCCTCATTAACTCACATCAGACCAGCGTCTGGATGCTCCCTCATTAATCATCAGACCAGTGTCTGGATGCTCCTCATAATCACATCAGACCAGCGTCTGGATGCTCCTCATTAATCATCAGACCAGCGTCTGGATGCTCCTCATTAATCACATCAGACCAGCGTCTGGATGCTCCTCATTAATCACATCAGACCAACAAATATTTTTAACATCATCCAAAAGAGTCACAGCAAAGTATTTTGCATGATCTCTAAACATTATTTTGAAAAAGCTGTTGGGGTTTGGCGTTCCTGGAGACAAACACTATGTTGTGATCATGCATCCAATGGGTTTTAGACCCAGCTTAGCACTAAGTTCTGGTATTAGTATGGTAAATACATGTGGATGAACTCATCCTGTGCTTGGCCTCTATGACTCCAGACCTAATAGTGCTCTCTATTGATGTGTACCAAACTCAATAAAAGTGGCAGTAATAAAGCCTCTCTTGAAAAAGCCAAATTGACCCCAAAAATATAAAAACTTCTCGGCCTATGGTTTAGATCTTCATTCCTCTCAAAGATTTTTGTCGAAAGATAGATGTTGCGCGCAGATCGGCCTTCCTGAAAGCCAACTATGGACATTTACTCCTGGAGGTTGACCCCATCATCCACTGAGATTATTATTGGACCATGTGGTCAATGACATTTGAACATCTTGGCCATAATTGTTATCTGTCCTGTGCTCAGCCTTAGTGCTGGCCATACCATCGATAGCCTGGTTCTTTTGGAGGTTTCTTCAAACCCAAATGGGTCTACACGGACAAGTTCTGGCCTAGTTTAGATCTTATCTGTCGGAAAGATATCTGACGGAAAGATATAGATACTCTCAATGATCGGCTATGAAAAGCCAACTGACATTTACTCCCTGACAACACAGCATGGCATCACTGTGATTAATTATTGGACCATGCTGGTCATTTATGCAACATTTGAACATCTTGGCCATGTTCTGTTTATAATCTCCATGACACAGCCAGACATGGACTGGCCACCCCTCATGGCAGTTCCTCTCTGGGTTTCTTCTAGGTTTTGGCCTTTCTAGGGGTTTTTTCTAACCAGACAACAACACAAACGCTGTTTGGGTTTAGACTGGGCTTCTGTGCAACACTTTGATATATCATCTGATATGATTGAGTCTTTGAATGAAGAGATTTGAATTGTCCAGTTTGAGCATTTGTTGCAGCTCGTTACAGTTGCTTGCTGAAGCCAACCTGAACGGACGAGTAACCCAGGGATGTGTGCCTTGGGAACCTTTGAAACTTCTTAGGGCTCATTTTTTCTCACACCTGAAAGACGTGCCCACAGTAAACTGCCTGTTGCTCAGGGGCCTGAAGCCAGGATAAGCATATCATTTGTACCATTGGAAAGAAAACACCCTGAAGTTTGTAGAAATGTTAAAATCATGTATGATAATATAACACAATAGATGTGGTAGGAGGAAATAAAAAGACAAACCAACCTGATTTTCTTGTTTGAGAGCCCATGCTCTTACAATGGAAATATAGGGCATACTGGAATTCAGCTCCCAGGATGCATTCCTATGGCTTCCACAAGGTGTCAGCAGTCTATGTTCATAGTTTCAGGCAGCAAATTCCAAAACAAATAAGAAATATGAGTATTAGTACAGGGACACAGTCTTTAAAATTTGTGGTTGTGCGTGTGAAGACAGAATGCACCTGCTAAAATCAGTTTCTAATGGAACATACTTCCTTCCGTAAGAAATATTATTGTTTGATTACATTTAGGGTATCTGATGATTAGATAGAAATGTATTTCGACTTGTTGAAACAAAGTTTAGGGATTCCTTTCTTTGCATGTTGAACAAGTGGATTACTCAAATCAATGTCGCCACCTAAACAGACTTTTTGGAATATAAAGAAGGATTTTATCTAACAAAACAACACTACATGTTATTTGCTGGGACCCTTTGGATGACAAATCAGAGGAAGATTTTCAAAAAGTAAGTGAAAATGTAATCGCTATTTGTGAATTTATGAAACCTGTGCCGGTGGAAAATATTTTACGTGGGACGCCGTCCTCAAACAATTGCATGCCATGCTTTCGATGTAATAGCTACTGTAAGTCAGACAATGCAGTTAGATTAACAATCATTTAAGCTTTCAACCGATATAAGACACTTGTATGTACTTAAATGTTTAATATCCATAATATGAATGATTATTTATTTGAATTGCGCGCCCTCCAGATTCACTTGAAGCGGGACGCCTAGCCCAAACAGGTCCTTTAACAGAATGTGACTGGCAGAACGGGTGATGTATGTGGAGGATGAGGGCTGCAGTAGATATTTTAGATAAGGGGGAGTGAGGCCTCACATCACATACTATATCAAGCATTTCACGCATATTATTTAAATACTGACTGTTGGCATTTTCTGGCCTTTAGCAACACCCCAAAAGAAAAGGCTTTAGATGTGCCTAGTGAACCTGCAACCACAACACTTCAATAACACTTGACATAAGATCTTCTCTAAGAAGCATTACAGGATATGGCTCTGAATATATACAAACTTCTCCCCCATAAGATCTTCTCTAAGTTTCAGGGAAATGGGCAAAACAAATGACTTATGGCTCTAAATAGTTTAACTTCTCCCCATAAGATCTTCTCTAAGCATTACAGGGATTGGCTCTGAATTAGATACAGTACTTCTCCCCCATAAGATCTTCTCGAAGCATTACAGGGATATGGCTCTGAATATATACAGTAACTTCTCCCCCATAGATCTTCTAACAAAACAACACTACATGAAGCATTACAGGGATATGGCTCTGAATATATACAGTAACTTCTCCCCATAAGATCTTCTCGAAGCATTACAGGGATATGGCTCTGAATATATACAGTAACTTCTCCCCCATAAGATCTTCTCGAAGCATTACAGGGATATGGCTCTGAATATATACAGTAACTTCTCCCCCATAAGATCTTCTCTGATGTATGTGTGGGATAGGGCTGCATTACAGGGATATGGCTCTGAATATATACAGTAACTTCTCCCCATAAGATCTTCTCGAAGATCTATGGCTCTGAATATACAGCATTTTCCCCCTTAAGATCTTCTCGAAGCATTACAGGGATATGGCTCTGAATATAAGATCTTCTCTAAGCATTACAGGGATATGGCTCTGAATATATGCCCTCCCCCATAAGATCTTCTCGAAGCATTACAGGGATTCTCTGAATATATGCAGTATAGGGATATGGCTCTGAATATATACAGTAACTTCCCCCATAAGATCTTCTCTAAGCATTACAGGGATATGGCTCTGAATATATACAGTAACTTCTCCCCATAAGATCTTCTCTAAGCATTACAGGGATATGGCTCAGAATATATACAGAAACACCTCCCCCATAAGATCTTCTCTAAGCATTACAGGGATATGGCTCAGAATATATACAGAAACACCTCCCCCATAAGCATTTCCAGTCTATTCTATAGATGTTATATCCTTGTATTGCTACTGATGTATAATCAAATTAATTATCTAAGTGAGTGTCATAAATGGCTAATAAATCAATGTTATCTGATATTAGCAAGTTGTTGATTTCATTAACATTATTTCAAAGGTTACATACAGTTGAAGAAAGTTTACATACACCTTAGCCAAATACATTTAAACTCAGTTTCCCTGTCTTAGGTCAGTTAGGATCACCAGTTTTTATTTGAAGAATGTGAAATGTCAGAATAATAGTAGAGAGAATTATATATTTCAGCTTTAATTTCTTTCATCACACATTCCCAGTGGGTCAGAAGTTTACATACACTCAATTAGTATTTGGTACACTTGCCTTTAAATTGTTTAACTTGTATCAAATGTTTTGGATAGCCTTCCACAAGCTTCCCACAATAAGTGGGGTGAATTTTTGGCCCATTCCTCCTGGCAGAGCTAGTGTAACTGAGTAAGGTTTGTAGGCCTCCTTGCTCGCACACACTTTTTTTCAGTTCTGCAATCACTTTTCTATAGGATTGAGGTCAAGGCTTTGTGATGGCAAAACATACTTTAAACCTCCTCATGATGCCATCTGTTTGTGAAGTGCACCAGTCCCTCCTGCAGTGCCACCCCTGTGCATCACAATATAGGACTTGTTTTACTGTGGATATAGATACTTTTGTACCTGTTTCCTCCAGCATCTTCACAAGGTCCTTTGCTGTTTTCTAAGATTGAATTGCACTTATCGCACCAAAGTACGTTCATCTCTAGGAGACAGAACGCGTCTCCTTCCTGAGCGGTATGACGGCTGCGTGGTCCCATGGTGTTTATACTTGCATACTATTGTTTGTACAGATGAGGCACTGAGTTTGAAGGTTGGCCTTGAAATACATCCACAGGTACACCTCCAATTGACTCAAATGATATCAATTAGCCTATCAGAAGCTTATAAAGCCATGACATAATTTTCTGGTATTTCCCAAGCAGTTTAAAGGCACAGTCAACTTAGTATATAAACTTCTGACCCACTGGAATTGTGATACAGTGAATTATAAGTGAAATATTCTGTCTGTAAACAATTGTTGGGAAAATGACGTGTCATGCACAAGTAGACGTCTAACCGACGTTTGTTAACAAGAAAATGAATGGTTGAAAAACTAGTTTTAATGACTCAACCTAAGTGTATGTAAACTTCCCACTTCAACTGCTATGTTCAGGCCTTTCCTCTAGGTGGCTTATCAGCAACAGACATCATATGGAAAAGAGCAAACAAAACAGAGAATGTACATTCAGCAGCAGTCCATTAATCGACTGGTGTGTGTGTGTGTGTGTGTGTGTGTGTGTGTGTGTGTGTGTGTGTGTGTGTGTGTGTGTGTGTGTGTGTGTGTGTGTGTGTGTGTGTGTGTGTGTGTGTGTGTGTGTGTGTGTGTGTGTGTGTGTGTGTGTGTGTGTGTGTGTGTGCTGCGGGGTTGAAGCTACGGACCCATAAGTTTAGCTCTCATCCTTCCAGGCTTCCTGAGAGGAATTGTGGACAATGAGCCTGTAATAGTGGATGTAGGCAATGTCCCCACACTCTCTGGCAGCTTTCATGGCTGGGATACGTTCTTTCCTCTTTCGGAGCACAGCTTCAGGATCGTCCTCGTTGAGGAAGATATACATTCCTCTCATGTTCTTGGCTCTTTCCAGAACAGCTACCTTGTCCTTGACACTCGGGAACTCAACCACTATCAGCCTGGTCTTGTCACCTGGGCTGGTGATGGGTTTTCTAGTCCTGTGGGTGCGCTCCACCTCAATCTTCCTGTGGTCCCCATTATCAGTTTCTCAGAGATTATTTCCCTCACTTTGTCCTCAGACTCCAACAAGGTCTCTCTCAATGACTTACAGATTGCTGTCATCTTGCCTTTCTCCTGTTTCAACTCATCGTTCTGACCCTGGGAGAACTGTAGACTGTTCTTCAGGTCCTGGACCTCTCTGGTCAGGTCGTCCATTATTTTATCAGTAGAATCCACCAGCATTTTGGACAAAACACTTGAAGGTATTTTGTTGTTGTTGTAACAACTCTTTTTGTTTGTTTTAAAGATCCTTCACCTGTGATAGAGAGTCACCACTGTCTCAACGATACTCCCGTCAGCTCTGGTCTTTGTCATGGTAGTTAGCACGTATGTTAGGCTGTTACTCCACGAGTTCCAGACAGGACTGGTCACAGGGAAGATTGAAAACAACAAACAGAGCACCAACCCACCGTCACTGGACCAGACAGGACTGGTCACAGGGAAGATTGAAAACAGCACAGAGCACCCACCCACCGTCTCTGGACCAGACAGGACTGGTCTGGGAAGGGACACAACAAACAGGGCACCACCCACCGTCTGGACCAGACAGGACTGGTCAGGGAAGATTGACAACAACAAACAGGGCACCAACCCACCGTCGCTGGACCAGACAGGACTGGTCACAGGGAAGATTGAACAAACAGGACACCAACCCAGTCGGCTGGAAACAGGACACCAACTCCACCGTCTGGACCAGACAGGACTGGTCACAGGGAAGATTGAAAACAACAAACAGGACACCAACCCACCGTCGCTGGACCAGACAGGACTGGTCACAGGGAAGATTGAAAACAACAAACAGGGCACCAACCCACCGTCGCTGGACCAGACAGGACTGGTCAAAAGTTGAAAACAACAAACTTCAACTGTTGGACCAGTGGCATGCCCTTCACTTTTTTTTTCTCACCAGGGTGATGGCCGGGTTTGCGTTTATTGTTGAGTGGGATCGATTTGGAGGTGGTGGGTCCCGTCATGGTCTGGGGTGTTGTGTCACAGCATCATCAGACTGAGCTTGTTGTCATTGCAGGCAATCTCAACGCTGTGTGATACAGGGAAGACATCTTCCTCCTCATTTGGTACCCTTCCTGCAGGCTCATCCTGACATGACAATGCCACCTAGCCATACTGCTCGTTCTGTGTGTGATTTTCTGCAAGACAAGAATATCAGTGTTCTGCCATGGCCAGCAAAGAGCCTGTGGATCTCAATCCCATTGAGCACGTCTGGGACCTGTTGGATCGGAGGGTGAGGCTAGGGCCATTCCTCCCAGAAATGTCCAGGAACTTGCAGGTGCCTTTGTGGAAGAGTAGGGTAACATCTCACAGCAAGAACTGACAAATCTGGTGCAGTCCATGAGGAGGAGATGCATTCCAGTACTTAATGCAGCTGGTGGCCACACCAGATAATGACTGTTTCTTTTGATTTTGACCCCATTGTTCAGGGACACATTATCCCATTTCTGTTCGTCACATGTCTGTAGAGGCTTGTTCAGTTTATGTCTCAGTTGTTAAATCTTGTCAAGGACAAGGTAGCTGTTCTGCGCAACCAGGTGGAAAAACCTTGGATCATTGTTACTCTAACTTCCGCGACGCATATAAGGCCCCCTGCCCCGCCCTCCTTTCGGAAAAAGCTGACCACGACTCCATTTTGTTGATCCCCGCCTACAGACAGAAACTAAAAAAGAAGCTCCCACGCTGAGGTCTGTCCAACGCTGGTCCGACCAAGCTGACTCCACACCCCAAGACTGCTTCCATCACGTGGACTGGGATATGTTTCGTATTGCGTCAGATAACAACATTGACGAATATGCTGATTCGGTGTGCGAGTTCATTAGAACGTTGAAGATGTCGTTCACATAGCAACGATTAAAACATTCCCTAACCAGAAACCGTGGATTGATGGCAGCATTCGCGTGAAACTGAAAGCGCGAACCACTGCTTTTAATCAGGGCAAGGTGACCGGTAACATGACCGAATACAAACAGTGCAGCTATTCCTCCGCAAGGCTATCAAACAAGCTAAGCGCAGTACAGTGACAAAGTAGAATCTCAATTCAACGGCTCAGACACAAGAGTCATGTGGCAGGGTCTACAGTCAATCACGGACTACAAGAAGTAAACCAGCCCAGTCACGGACCAGGATGTCTTGCTCCCAGGCAGACTAAATAACTTTGCAGACTCTCCTTCACTGCAGCCGAGGTGAGTAAGACATTTAAACGTGTTAACCCTCGCAAGGCTGCAGGCCCAGACGTCATCCCCAGCCGTGCCCTCAGAGCATGCGCAGACCAGCTGGCCGGTGTGTTTACGGACATATTCAATCAATCCCTATACCAGTCTGCTGTTCCCACATGCTTGAAGAGGGCCACCATTGTTCCTGTTCCCAAGAAAGCTAAGGTAACTGAGCTAAACGACTACCGCCCCGTAGCACTCACTTTCGTCATCATGAAGTGCTTTGAGAGACTAGTCAAGGACCATATCACCTCCACCCTACCTGACACCCTAGACCCACTCAATTTGCTTACCGCCCGAATAGGTCACCAGACGATGCAATCTCAACCACACTGCACACTGCCCTAACCCATCTGGACAAGAGAGAATACCTATGTGAGAATGCTGTTCATCGACGACAGCTCGGCATTCAACATCATAGTACCCTCCAGACCCTGGGTCTTGACCCTGCCCTGTGCAACTGGGTACTGGACTTCCTGACGGGCCGCCCCCAGGTGGTGAGGGTAGGCAACAACATCTCCACCCCGCTGATCCTCAACACTGGGGCCCCACAAGGGTGTGTTCTGAGCCCTCCTGTACTCCCTGTTCACCCACGACTGCGTGGCCACGCACGCCTCCAACTCAATCATCAAGTTTGCGGACGACACAACAGTGGTAGGCTTGATTACCAACAACGACGAGACGGACCTACAGGGGGAGGTGAGGGCCCTCTGAGTGTGGTGTCAGGAAAATAACCTCACACTCAACGTCAACAAAACTAAGGAGATGATTGTGGACTTCAGGAAACAGCAGAGGGAACACCCCTATCCACATCGACGGAACAGTAGTTGAGAGGGTAGCAAGTTTTAAGTTCCTCGGCATACACATCACAGACAAACTGAATTGGTCCACTCACACAGACAGCATCGTGAAGAAGGCGCAGCAGCGCCTATTCAACCTCAGGAGGCTGAAGAAATTCGGCTTGTCACCAAAAGCATTCACAAACTTCTGCAGATGCACAATCGAGAGCATCCTGGCGGGGCTGTATCACCGCCTGGTACGGCAACTGCTCCGCCTCAACCGTAAGGCTCTCAGAGGGTAGTGAGTTCTGCACACCATCACCGTGGGCAAACTACCTGCCCTCCGGAGACACCTACACCACCCGATGTTACAGGAAGGCTATAAAGATCATCAAGGACAACAACCACCGAGCCACTGCCTGTTCACCCCGCTATCATCCAGAAGGCGAGTTCAGTATAGGTGCATCAAAGCTGGGACCGAGAGACTGAAAAGCAGCTATCTCAAGGCCATCAGACTGTTAAACAGCCACCATTAACATTGAGTGGCTGCTGCCAACACTTACACTGACACTGACATGACTCAACTCCAGCCACTTTAATGGGAATTGATGGGAAATTATAAAATATATCACTAGCCACTTTAAACAATGCTACCTAATGTAATGTTACATACCCTACATTATTCATCTCATATGCATACGTATATACTGTACTCTATATCATCTACTGCATCCTTATGTAATACATGTATCACTAGCCACTTTAACTATGCCACTTTGTTTACATACTCATCTCATATGTATATACTGTACTGATACCATCTACTGTATCTTGCCTATGCTGCTCTGTACCATCACTCATTCATATATCTTTATGTACATATTCTTTATCCTTACACTGTGTATAAGACAGTAGTTTTGGAAATTGTTAGTTAGATTACTTGTTGGTTATTACTGCATTGTCGGAACTAGAAGCACAAGCATTTCATTTACACTCGCATTAACATCTGCTAACCATGTGTATGTGACAAATAAATTTGATTTGATTTGATTTACGTTCATATAAATATTTACACATGTTAAACTTACTGAAAATAAAAACGCTGTTGACAGTGAGAGGACGTTTCCTTTTTATCTGAGTTTATGTATAAAATAATATCCTTAACAATTAAGGAACCTAGTTCCTCTGCTTCTGACTGACGGTGTGGTTTACCCCTTTAATGAGGGGTGTATTTGAATAGGTTTAGCACCGTTGTGTGCTAGCCTGGTCACAAATCTGGTTGTAATGCCAAATAGGGACCATAGCATGTGTTTACACCGATTGCCCACTTATTACATTTTCCAAATTATTGGAAAAATATCATAGTGGGTTGCCTGTGTTACCCACAGCCATACGACACAAACAGATCTGGGACCAGACTAGCTGTGATTGTTAGCGTGTGTGTGTGTCTGTCTGTATGCTTTCTAGCATGAGTTTAAAAACAGGCTCCATCAGAGGAGAAATCAGCCATGTATAATAAGCATTATGATGTATTAGCGTTAGCTACACTACCTGGGAATGTATTAGCATTAGCTATACTACCTGGGAATGTATTAGCGTTAGCTACACTACCTGGGAATGTATTAGCGTTAGCTACACTACCTGGGAATGTATTAGCGTTCGCTACACTACCTCGGAATGTATTAGCATTAGCTATACTACCTTTGAAGGTATTAGCGTTCGCTTCACTATCTCGGAATGTATTAGCATTAGCTATACTACCTATGAAGGTATTAGCGTTTGCTACACTACCTGGCAATGTATTAGCATTAGCTATACTACCTATGAAGGTATTCGCGTTTGCTCCACTACCTGGCAATGTATTAGCATTAGCTATACTACCTATGAAGGTATTTGCGTTAGCTACACTACCTGGGAATGTATTAGCGCTAGCTACACTATCTGTCAATTTATTGGTGTTAACACTACCTGTGAATGTATTAGTGTTAGCTACACTACCTGTGAATGTATTAGCGTTAGCTACACTACCTGTGAATGGTTAGCATTAGCTACACTACCTGGGAATGTGTTAGTGTTAGCTACACTACCTGCAAATGCATTAGCTTTAGCACTACCTGTGAATGTATGCATTAGCTACACTACCTGGGAATGTGTTAGCATTAGCTACACTACCTGCAAATGCATTAGCTTTTAGCTACACTACCTGTGAATGTATTAGCATTAGCTACACTACCTGGGAATGTGTTAGCTAGTGAATGTATTAGCCTACACTACCTGTTGTATTAGTTAGCTACACTACCTGTGAATGTATTAGCGCCACGTTGAAATTTCAGAGAATATGTGACCAACTAGAATACGTATTTAGCCAAGCATTGCTTCAACGCAATCTCCAAAGAAACTGCCATACCTGGTCGCAACCATAAAGATATGGCGTGGCTGGCCCTTTTAAGAATACCGTGTGGGGCCGTCTCTGGGCCGTCTATAGATTATTGAGTGCGTTGCCTTTTATTGCAGCATATCGTGCCGTATGTTAGCTGTCAGTCAAATGACTAAAAGTGAAAACAAAACTGCATTGAAGCCCAAAGGCCTATTTTTTATCTTAAAGTTGATTGACAGAGAGAACAAACACAACAACAACAACAATTCACTTAAATACATATTTTTCTCCTCAGTTTGACGGCATTCGTTTTCCTTTTTTTTTTAGTTGTTTGTTTTTAAAAAACAACCTGGTAACAGAAGGTGTTGCATTGTTGCTCAATTGCATTAACAGATACGTCAGCAGATCTGGTTGTAATGCCTGAAATAGGCAACATAGCCTGTGTTTTACACAGGAAGCCCTATTCTGAAGCCCAGAGCTGATCGGTTTAGTCAAAAATCCATTTAGGGAAGAATATCAGAATTGGGCTTGTTGTGTAAATGCAACCTATTACACAGACCAAACCGATCTGGGAGCAGTATAGCAGTCTGCTTGTTAGGCTGCACAATTCGGATATTTTTCCCAATTATTTGCAAATGGGCTGATCTGATTGGTCTAAAGAGTTGCTCTGTGTAATGGCTTTCTTCCTGGGAAAGAGAGAGGACCAAGCGCAGCGTGGTGAGTGTTCATCTTCTTTAATAATAAATCCCAACTGAACACTTCAAATTACAAAACAACAAATGTGAAAACAGTCCTATCTGGTGCATAGACACAAAGACAGGAAACAGTCACCCACAAACCCCAACACAAACAAGCTACCGAAATATGGTTCCCAATCAGAGACAATGACTAACACCTGCCTCTGATTGAGAAGCATATCAGGCCAAACACAGAAACAGACAAACTAGACACAACATAGAATGCCCACCCAGCTCACGTCCAGACCAACACTCAAACAAGGAAAACACACAAGAACTATGGTCAGAACATGACACTCTGATTACTCAAAATATCAATGAGTGGAAAAGATCTGAATTGGACTGCCTGTGTATACGCAGCCTTGTGTGTGTGTGTGTGTGTGTGTGTGTGTGTGTGTGTGTGTGTGTGTGTGTGTGTGTGTGTGTGTGTGTGTGTGTGTGTGTGTGTGTGTGTGTGTGTCTATGGGTGTGTGTGTGTGTGTGTCTATGTGGGTGTGTGTGTGTGTGTGTGTCAATGTGGGTGTGTGTGTGTGACTATGTGGGTGTGTGTGTGCCTGTCTGTAAGATTGTTAGCCTGAATAGATAACAGAGGGAGGCTTGACAGGCTCCATCAGAGGAGCAATCAGCCATGTGAGGAAACATGATTACTGCCACCTGCTTCCCTACAGTACCTGGGAATGTATTAGCGCTAGCTACACTAGCTTAGAATGTATTAGCGCTAGCTACACTAATTAGAATGTATTAGCGCTAGCTACACTACCTGTGAATGTATTAGCATTAGCTACGCTACCTGGGATTGTATTAGCATTAGCTAAACTACCTGGGAATGTATTAGCGTTAGCTACGCTACCTGGGAATGTGTTAGCATTACCTACACTACCTGGGAATGTATTAGCGATAGTTACGCTACCTGGGAATGTGTTAGCATTAGCTACACTACCTGGGAATGTATTGGAGTTAGCTACAATACCTGTGAATGTATTAGCATTAGCTACACTACCTGGGAATGTATTAGCATTAGCTACACTACCTGGGAATGTATTAGCATTACCTACACTACCTGGGAATGTATTAGCGATAGTTACGCTACCTGGGAATGTGTTAGCATTAGCTACACTACCTGGGAATGTATTGGAGTTAGCTACAATACCTGTGAATGTATTAGCATTAGCTACACTACCTGGGAATGTATTAGCATTAGCTACACTACCTGGGAATGTATTAGCATTAGATATACTACCTGTGAATGTTTTAGCGTTAGCAGTTAGGCAAGCTAAAGCTAGCTTTTTCAAACAGAAATTTGCATCCTGTAGTACAAACCCCCAAAAGATCTGGGCCACTATACAGTCCATGGAGAATAAGAGCACCTCCTCCCAGCTGCCCACTGTACTGAGGCTAGGAAACACTGTCACTACCGATAAATCCACAATAATTGAGAATTTCAATAAGCATTTTTCTACGGCTGGCCATGCTTTCAAACTGGCTACCCCTACCCCGGTCAACAGCCCTGCGCTCCCCACAGCAACTCACCCAAACCTCCCCAGTTCTCCTTCATCTAAATCCAGATAGCGGATGTTCTGAAAGAGTTGCAAAATCTGGATCCCTACAAATCAACCAGGCTGGACAATCTAGACCCTCTCTTTCTAAAATGATCTGCCGATATTGTTGCAACCCCTATTACTAGCCTGTTTAACCTCTCTTTCGTATTGTCTGAGATTCCCATAGATTGGAAAGCTGCCGCGGTCATCCCCCTCTTCAAAGGGGGAGACACTCTAGACACAAACTGCTACAGGCCTATTATATCTATTCTACCCTGGCTTTATAAAGTCTCTACTCAACAAACTGGATGCAGTCTATCACAGTGCCATCTGTTTTGTCACCAAAGCCCCATATACTACCCACCACTGTGACCTGTATGCTCTCATTGGCTGGCCCTCTCTTCATACTCGTCACCAAACCCACTGACTCCAGGTCATCTACAAGTCTCTTCCAGGTAAAGCCCCACCTTATCTCAGCTCACTGGTCACCATAGCAGCACCCACCCCATACTGTATTTGTTTATTTATCTTGCTCCTTTGCACCCCAGTATCTCTACTGGCACACTCATCTTCTGCACATCTACCATTCCAGTGTTTAATTGCTATATTTGTAATTACTTTGCCACCATGGCCTATTTATTGCCTTAACTCCCTTATCCTTCCTCATTTGTACATGCTGTATATAGATTTTTCTACTGTATTATTGATTGTATGTTTGTTTATTCCATGTGTAACTCTGTGTCGTTGTATGTGTTGAACTGCTTTGCTTTATCTTGGCCAGGTCGCAGTTGCAAATGAGAACTTGTTCTCAACTAGCCTACCTGGTTAAATAAAGGTGTTCTCAACTAGCCTACCTGGTTAAATAAAGGTGTTCTCAACTAGCCTACCTGGTTAAATAAAGGTGTTCTCAACTAGCCTACCTGGTTAAATAAAGGTGTTCTCAAATCCAAATCCAAATCACTGATCCAAATCAGTCAGGTTTCAAGACTAGTCATTCAACTGAGACTGCTCTTCTCTGTATCACGGAGGCGCTCCGCACTGCTAAAGCTAACTCTCTCTCCTCTGCTCTCATCCTTCTAGACCTATCGGCTGCCTTCGATACTGTGAACCATCAGATCCTCCTCTCCACCCTCTCCGAGTTGGGCATCTCCGGTGCGGCCCACGCTGGATTCGTCCTACCTGACAGGTCGCTCCTACCAGGTGGCGTGGCGAGAATCTGTCTCCTCACCACGCGCTCTCACCACTGGTGTCCCCCAGGGCTCTGTTCTAGGCCCTCTCTTATTCTCGCTACACCAAGTCACTTGGCTCTGTCATAACCTCACATGGTCTCTCCTATCATTGCTATGCAGACGACACACAATTAATCTTCCTTTCCCCTTCTGATGACCAGGTGGCGAATCGCATCTCTGCATGTCTGGCAGACATATCAGTGTGGATGACGGATCACCACCTCAAGCTGAACCTCAGCAAGACGGAGCTCCTCTTCCTCCCGGGGAAGGACTGCCCGTTCCATGATCTCGCCATCACGGTTGACAACTCCATTGTGTCCTCCTCCCAGAGCGCTAAGAACCTTGGCGTGATCCTGGACAACACCCTGACGTTCTCAACTAACATCAAAGGCGGTGTCCCGTTCCTGTAGGTTCATGCTCTACAACATCCGCAGAGTACGACCCTGCCTCACACAGGGAAGCGGCGCAGGTCCTAATCCAGGCACTTGTCATCTCCCGTCTTGATTACTGCAACTCGCTGTTGGCTGGGCTCCTGCCTGTGCCATTAAACCCTACAACTCATCCAGAACGCCGCAGCCCGTCTGGTGTTCAACCTTCCCAAGTTCTCTCACGTCACCCCGCTCCTCCGCTCTCTCCACTGGCTTCCAGTTAGGCTCGCATCCGCTACAAGACCATGGTGCTTGCCTACGGAGCTGTGAGGGAACGGCACCTCAGGCTCTGATCAGGCCCTACACCCAAACAAGGGCACTGCGTTCATCCACCTCTGGCCTGCTCGCCTCCCTACCACTGAGGAAGTACAGTTCCTGCTAAAAGCCCAGTCAAAACTGTTCGCTGCTCTGGCCCCCAATGGTGGAACAAACCCCTCACGACGCCAGGACAGCGGAGTCAATCACCACCTTCCGGAGACACCTGAAACCCCACCTCTTCATGGAATACCTAGGATAGGGTAAGTAAGGGTAAGTAATCCTTCTCCACTTCCAAAAAAAGATTTAGATGCAAGTGGCTGTTCCACTGGATGTCATAAGGTGTATGCACCAATTTGTAAGTCGCTCTGGATAAGAGCGTCTGCTAAATGACTTGACTTAAATGTAAATGTAAATGTAACTAGCCTACCTGGTAAAATAAAGGGGTTCTCAACTAGCCTACCTGGTTAAATAAAGGTGTTCTCAACTAGCCTACCTGGTTCAATAAAGGTGTTCTCAACTAGCCTACCTGGTTAAATAAAGGTGTTCTCAACTAGCTTACCTGGTTAAATAAAGGTGAAATAAAATAACATTTAAAAAAAGCTACACTACCTGTGAATGTATTAGTGTTAGCTACACTACCTGTGAATGTATTAGTGTTAGCTACACTACCTGTGAATGTATTAGTGTTAGCTACACTACCTGTGAATGTATTAGTGTTAGCTACACTACCTGTGAATGTATTAGTGTTAGCTACACTACCTGTGAATGTATTAGTGTTAGCTACACAACCTGTGAATGTATTAGTGTTAGCTACACTACCTGTGAATGTATTAGAGAATGTTCAGAGAATATGTGACCAACGAGAATAGGTATTTATCCAAAGCATTGCTTCAACGCAATCTCCAAAGAAACTGCCATACCTGGCCGCAACTGCAACGACAGAGATATGGCATGGCCGGCCCTTTTAAGAATGCCGCGTGGGGCCGTCTCTGGAGCCGTCTATAGATTATTGAGTGTGTTGCCTTTTTAGTAGAGAATATCTTGCCCTATGTTAGCTGCCTAAAAGTGAAACCAAAACATCATTAAAGCCCAAAGGACTATGTTGTCTTAAAGTGGATCAATAGAGTAACAGTAACATCATTCACTGAACTGAATCATATTCTCCTCACTGAACTGAATCATGTTCTCCTCACTGAACTGAATCATATTCTCCTTACTGAACTGAATCATATTATCCTCAATGAACTGAATCATACTCTCCTCACTGAATTGAATCATATTCTCCTTACTGAACTGAATGATATTATCCTCACTGAATTGAATCATATTCTCCTTACTGAACTGAATCATATTCTCCTCACTGAACTGAATCATATTCTCCTCACTGAACTGAATCATATTCTCCTCACTGAACTGAATCATATTCTCCTCACTGAACTGAATCATACTCTCCTCACTGAACTGAATCATATTCTCCTCACTGAACTGAATCATATTCTCCTCACTGAACTGAATCATACTCTCCTCACTGAACTCCTCACTTCGAAGGCCTCATTCCTTTTATGTATTCCTTCCTTTAGTCTTTCTTCTTTCTGAGCACAAAGTGATGTATTGTTGCTCAATCGCAAAAACAGATACGTCAATTCAAATGAACGTTGTCGCCACTCTCTTCCCCTACTCCTTCTCTTCCCCCTATATTCTGCTTCCCTACTCCTTCTCTTCCCTACTTCCTTCCCTCTCTTTCCCTACTCCTTCTCTTCCCTACTCCTTCTCTTCCCCTACTCCTTCTCTTCCCCTACTCCTTCTCTTCCCCTACTCTTCTCTTCCCCTACTCCTTCTCTTTCCCTACTCCTTCTCTTCCCTACTCCTTTCTCTTTTCCCTACTCCTTCTCTTCCCCTACTCCTTCTCTTTCCCTCTTCCCCTACTCCTTCCTTCTCTTTCCCTACTCCTTCTCTTCCCCTACTTCTCTTCTCCTTCTCTTCCCTACTCCTTCTCTTTCCCCTACTCCTTCTCTTCCCTTCTCTTCCCCTACTCCTTCTCTTCCCTACTCCTTCTCTTTCCCTACTCCTTCTTCCCCTACTCCTTCTCTTCCCCTACTCCTTCTCTTCCCCTACTCCTTCTCTTTCCCTACTCCTTCTCTTCCCCTACTCCTTCTCTTCCCCTACTCCTTCTCTTCCCCTACTCCTTCTCTTCCCCTACTCCTTCTCTTCCCCTACTCCTTCTCTTTCCCTACTCCTTCTCTTTCCCTACTCCTTCTCTTCCCCTACTCCTTCTCTTCCCCTACTCCTTCTCTTCCCCTACTCCTTCTCTTCCCCTACTCCTTCTCTTCCCCTACTCCTTCTCTTTCCCTACTCCTTCTCTTCCCCTACTCCTTCTCTTCCCCTACTCCTTCTCTTTCCCTACTCCTTCTCTTCCCCTACTCCTTCTCTTTCCTACTCCTTCTCTTCCCCTGCTCCTTCTCTTCCCTACTCCTTCTCTTTCCTACTCCTTCTCTTCCCCTACTCTAATCCTTACTCTTTCCCCCTACTCCTCTTTCCCTACTCCTTCTCTTCCCCCTACTCCTTCTCTTCCTTCTCCTTCTCTTCCCCTACTCCTTCTCTTCCCTACTCCTTCTCTTTCCCTACTCCTTCTCTTCCCCTACTCCTTCCTCCCCTACTCCTAATCTTCCCCTACTACTCTTCCTAATATTTCCCATCTCCTTCTCTTCCACTACTCCTTCTCTTCCCCTTCTCCTTCTCTTCCCTCTCCTTCTCTTCCCCTACTCCTTCTCTTTCCCATACTCCTTCTCTTCCCCTTCTCCTTCTCTCCCCCCTACTCCTTCTCTTCCCCCTACTCCTTCTCTTCCCCTTCTCCTTCTCTTCCCATACTCCTTCTCTTCCCATACTTCTTCTCTTCCCCTTCTCTCCTTCTCTTCCCCTACTCCTTCTCTTCCCTACTCCTTCTCTTCCCCTACTCCTTCTCTTCCCTCTCCTTCTCTTCCCCCTACTCCTTCTTTCCCCTACTCCTTCTCTCCCCTACTCATTCTCTTCCCCTACTCCTTCTCTTCCCCTCTCCTTCTCTTCCCCTACTCCTTCTCTTCCCTTCTCCTTCTCTTCCCCTTTCTCCTTCTCTTCCCCTCTCCTTCTCTTCCCCCTACTCCTTCTCTTTCCCTACTCCTTCTTTCCTCCTAACTTCCTTCCCCTACTCCTAATCTTTCCCTACTCCTTCTCTTCCCCTACTCATTCTCTTCCCTTCTCCTTCTCTCCTTCTCTTTCCTACTCCTTCTCTTCCCTACTCCTTCTTTCCCCTTGTCCTTCTCCTTCTCATCCCCTACTCATTCTCTTCCCTACTCCTTCTCTTCCCCTACTCCTTCTCTTTCCCTACTCCTTCTCTTCCCCTTCTCCTTCTCTTCCCCTACTCCTTCTCTTCCCCTACTCCTTCTCTTCCTTCTCTTCCTCTCATCTACTCCTTCTCTTCCCATACTCCTTCTCTTCCCCCTACTCCTTCTCTTCCCCTACTCCTTCTCTTCCCCTACTCCTTCTTTCCTGTCCTTCTCTTCTAATCTTCTCTTCCCTACTCCTTCTCTTCCCCTATTTCTCTTCCCCTCTCTTCCCTTCCTACTCCTTCTCTTCCCCTACTCCTTCTCTTCTTCTCTTTCCCTACTCCTTCTCTTCCCCTTCTCCTTCTCTTCCCCTACTCCTTCTCTTCCCCTACTCCTTCTCTTCCCCTACTCCTTCTCTTCCCATACTCCTTCTCTTCCCATACTTCTTCTCTTCCCATACTCCTTCTCTTCCCCTACTCCTTCTCTTCCCCTTCTCCTTCTCTTCCCCTACTCCTTCTCTTCCCCTACTCCTTCTCTTCCCCTACTCCTTCTCTTCCCCTACTCCTTCTCTTCCCCTACTCCTTCTCTTTCCCTACTCCTTCTCTTCCCCTTCTCCTTCTCTTCCCCTACTCCTTCTCTTCCCCTACTCCTTCTCTTCCCCTACTCCTTCTCTTCCCCTACTCCTTCTCTTCCCCTACTCCTTCTCTTCCCCTACTCCTTCTCTTTCCCTACTCCTTCTCTTCCCCTACTCCTTCTCTTCCCCTACTCCTTCTCTTCCCCTACTCCTTCTCTTTCCCTACTCCTTCTCTTCCCCTACTCCTTCTCTTCCCTACTCCTCTTTCCCCTACTCCCTCTTTCCCTACTCCTTCTCTTCCCCTAATATTCTCTTCCCTATCCTTCTCTTTTGCTATAGCCATTACCCTACATTTCATTATTTCCTATAAACTAATATTTATGTTCCTATGTTATGTTTTCCTGCTCTCCTGTCTTCCCTTTTCTCTTCCTCTCCTTCTCTTCCCCTTCTCCTTCTCTTCCCCTACTCCTTCTCTTCCCCTACTCCTTCTCTTCCCCTTCTCCTTCTCTTCCCCTACTCCTTCTCTTCCCCCTACTCCTTCTCTTCCCTACTCCTTCTCTTCCCATACTCCTTCTCTTCCCATACTTATATTTCCCTGCTCCTTCTCTTTATACTCCTTCTCTTCCCCTATCCTTCTCTTCCATATCCTTCTCTTCATTGTCCTTCTCTTCCCCCTGTCCTTCTCTTCCCCCTACTCCTTCTCTTCCCCCTCTCCTTCTCTTCCCCTTCTCCTTCTCTTCCCCTACTCCTTCTCTTCCCCTCTCCTTCTCTTCCCCTACTCCTTCTCTTCCCCTACTCCTTCTCTTTCCTATCATTCTCTTCCCCTACTCCTTCTCCTTAACCCCCTACTCCTTCTTTCCCTCCTTCTCCCCCCTACTCATTCTCTTCCCTACTCCTTCTCTTCCCCTTGTCCTTCTCTTTCCCCTACTCCTTCTCTTCCCCTTGTCCTTCTCTTCTCCCTGCTCCTTCTCTTTCCTTCTCTTCTCTCCTTCTCTTTCCCCTAAATCTTTCCTAAATCCTTCTCTTCTACTCCTTCTCTTTCCCTATATTCTCTTTCCCCTATATTTATTCCCTTCTCCTTCTCTTCCCTACTCCTTCTCTTTCCACTACTCCTAGTCTTTCCCTACTCTAATCTTCCCCTACTCCTTCTTCATCCCTACTCATTCTCTTCCCTACTCCTTCTCTTCCCCTACTCCTTCTCTTTCCCTTCTCTTCCTTCTCCTTCTCTTCCCTTCTCCTTCTCTTCCCCTACTCCTTCTCTTCCCATACTCCTTCTCTTCCTCCTTCTCTTCCCTATACTTCTTCTCTTCCCATACTTCTTCTCTTCCCCCTACTCCTTCTCTTCCCCTACTCCTTCTCTTCCCTTCTCCTTCCTACTCCTTCTCTTTCCCATCCTTCTCTTCCCCTACTCCTTCTCTTCCCCTAATCCTATGTTTCCCTATCATTTATCTTCCCCTTCCTCCTTCTCTTCCCCTACTCCTTCTCTTTTCCTTCTCTTTTATTCTTTCCCCTATCATTCTCTTCCTTCTCTTCCCCTACTCCTTCTCTTCCCCTACTCCTTCTCCTTAACTATCCCTATAATCTTCCCTCTCATTATATCCCCCTACTCATTCTCTTCCCTAATCTTTTTCTTCCCCTATCTCCTTCTCTTTCCTACTCATTCTCTTCCCTGTCCTTCTCTTCCCCTACTCCTTCTCTTTCCCTATCCTTCTCTTCCCCTTGTCCTTCTCTTTCCCTACTCCTTCTCTTCCCCTACTCCTTCTCTTCCCCTACTCCTTCTCTTTCCCTTCTCCTTCTCTTCCCCTCTCTCCTTCTCAACCCCTACTCCTTCTCTTCCCCTTCTCCTTTATGTTCCCCTAATCTTCTCTTCCCCCTACTCCTTCTCTTCCCCCTACTCCTTCTCTTCCCTACTCCTTCTCCTTAACCCCTATCATAATCTTTTCCCTACTCCTTCTCTTCCCTGCTCCTTCTCTTCCCCCTCCTTCTCTTCCCCTACTCCTTCTCTTTCCCTGTCTTCTCTCATCCCCTGCTCCTTCTCTTCCCCTACTCCTTCTCTTCCCCTACTCCTTCTCTTTCCCTACTCCTTCTCTTCCCTACTCCTAATCTTTCCCTACTCCTAATCTTCCCTCTCCTTCTCATCCTATGTTCTCTTCCCCTATATTCTCTTCCCTATCCTTCTCTTTCCCTCACTCTCTCTTTCTTTTTCATCCTAACAGATGTCCCATAAAACGATGCTACAGTGTCTCTCGTCACGGTTGAGTGTGTGTGTGTGTGAGAGTGGTTGTTGAGTGAGTAACATAGCTCCTTCACTGTCAGATTTGAATACTCATTATCAGCGTAAGTATCAGCAATCACTGCAGATGACACTTGTCTTTTACCACGGAAGCTGTTGAAATTATTTCACCGATTATTCTGATTGACGACTGTGGAAATCAGTCGTAAAACATTCGACTCAGATCATGTCATTGAATATTTCAGCTTTAAGTCTAAACTAATTACAATTATAAACTGGGTGGTTGGAGCCCTGAATGCTGATTGGCTGACAGATTTGGTACATCAGACTGTAAATGATGGGTCAAATGTTATTTTTACTGCTCTAATTATGTTGGTACCACTTTATAGAGCACCTCAGGGGTATGTGGTATGTTGCAAATATACTAGAGCTAAGGAGCTGTGTCCAGGCACTCTGCATTGCGTCATACATTTCGCCAGGTATATTGGCCAAATTCAGACCTCCTCGGGCCTTATTGATGAATTATAATTCAATTGAATTCTACTATGAGGGACATGACAAGGATACAGTAGTCTAGATTAGTAGTCTAGATTTGTAGAACTAGTGTGGTGAAGGATACAGTAGTCTAGATTAGTAGAACAGTGTGGTGAGAGATGTTCTGGATATCTATTAGTAGAACAGTGTGGTTCCTTTTATGAACATGTGGTGACAATACTCTAGATTAGTAGTTGGATACTTTCTGAATTAGTAGAACAGTTAGAAGGATACAGTTCTAGATTTAGAACAGTGTGGTGAGGATACAGTAGTCTAGATTAGTAGTCTAGATTAGTAGTCTAGATTAGTAGAACAGTGTGGTGAGCAGATGTTACATATCATCATCGCCCACTGCTTCCTTTTATGACATCATTCTGGGTGACCAAGTGACATTCAATATCCATTATTGTATTCAACAGTATGGGACTGAGTGACCAAGTGACTTTCAATGTCCATTTCTCATTCAACAGTATGGGACTGAGTGACCAAGTGACTTTCAATGTCCCATTGTGTATTCCATAGTATGGGACTGAGTGACCAGAGTGACTTTCAATGTCCATTATATTCAACTATGCAGGTCTACAGTAGCAAGGCCATGTCTTATTGTATTCAA